>NW_015150705.1:627070-650014 GCF_000732505.1 Cyprinodon variegatus
ATGTCCCCAGATAATGGGGGCGTCTGGTCACTGTAGCCTAGCTTAATACATTCCACAGTAGATATAGAAAGTTAAGTTTCTCATATATTTTGCTGTTAACATAACTGAACTAATGGGTTCACTGACCTAGTATTTATTTGCTTTTTTAAAAATATTTAGTCCTAATGGAAACCATTTTTTTTTCATGCACATTTTGATGATGAAGCTGTTTGATATATTGTTTGTTTAATAATGGTTTTTGTACACCTCAGTCACCTTCATTTAAACTCTCAGACAAGTCGCTTCTGCTTGTGTTTAAGAGCTGTTCCAGACATTTAGGTTTATCCTTGCTTTACTCGGTCATCCGCTCTTAGCTTCATCCAATTTCAGACATGCTCAGGAGGGATTGGGACCCAAAATTCCTTCCCGTGACCTTCCAACTCTTGCTCTTTAAATTTAGCGAGCCCAGGCAGGTGATGGGAGAATCTGTTCCTGTGTGACAGAATGTACTTACAATTACTAGATGTCATAAAAGCCACAACTGAGGGACATGAGGAGCCTCTCAGGAATCAGAAAATCATGGTGAAGCGAGGTGCAGGTCATCGTTTGAGTGGGTCCAAAAGTGAAACCTGCATTTACACCATGTTTCCACGAGCAGATATGGAATTACTGATAACAAGGGATGACAAGCACTTGATGCAACCTGGCTGATAAGCTCAGGACAGTAGGGTCAAAGATCAAAACTAGAAAAGCAAAGAAGAGTAATGATGTTTGCAAAATCCAGAGTTTTTAACTAAAAGTACATTTTTTACCATAGAAACATCAGTTTCTGCATAGTTGAGTGGAGAGGGAGGGCGACAGAGGTCTACATGTGGAGTGAAGTTGTAATCATGGTTGGACAGCTGTGGAGGAGCAGAAGAGGAAGATGACAGCACAGCTGCACTGCACTTCAGCCACTTTTGTTTACTTCTTGTCAGTTTATCAACTTTCTCAGTGACAGGCCTACAGATGGGGAATACAGGAAGTTTCTTCTCCATTTTACCAAACCCTACAAGAGAAAAATAACACGTATTTGCACTAAAAACCAACTAAGGTTATGTCTTCTCATTTAAGGATGCAAATTGTACAAACTAAATTAAACAATGAGCGCAAATACCAAAGTGGAACATATGCTTAACTCACTTAAAAAAAACAAGAGTGCCATCGTTTAGACCTTTAAATTGTAGCTGTTAGTTTAACGTTCTCCACGTACTCATTAAAGGCCTTTTCCAATATCAAAAATGCAAAAAAAAAAAAGATAAAAAGAACGCAACTTCAGCACAATCATAGTTTAGGTAATCTGGTGAAATTTTAAACAAAGAAGCTATATGAAGTAGATTATTTTTTTCTTATGCAAATAGCAAAGTTTGCAGAGTAGTTAAAGGCTTTTGTGGTTAGTTTATTTATTTAATCAGATCATTTTTAGCCAGAAAAACTTACAGAGCCATAAAGATAAACTGAAAAAAGAGCTGTAAACTTGATTAGCGCTTACCCTCTATTGTTTTTAGCTTGAATAGTTAATAACTTGGATAACGCTTAGCTAGTCAAAAATGTAAAACACGCTATTACCAAAAAAAATGTTTACTAATAGCATAGCTTGTAGTTTTGTAGCTAGATTGTCAATTTACTTAGATCATTTGTAGTCAGAGAAGCTTAATAACCATGAACCTAAAAGGCTAATTAAAAATCTTGATTACTGCTTAGGTTTAATTGCTGTAACAGTTAACCGTTTTTAGTTTGGATACCTATAGGCTAGAGTGAGTACAAACTTTCAGGTGTTAACTTAGACAGCTGTAATTGTTTAAACACAGCTAATCTTGAGTAGCTATTTATTTTTCATTGTTTTTTGCCTAGATGGATGTTATGTTCAGTGTTTAGATTTAGCATTTAGCTTTTATAGATGTTTGTTGGTGAAAATTCTCAGTCATCTAGGTCTTAGTCATTCCAAAAAAGTTAAAAACACACCACTGGATTTTGTTTTTCCAAGTTTGAAGGCGTTTCGCTTCCCATCCAGGAAGATTTTTCAATTCAAAATGTCAGAAAAAGCATTGAGTTCGAGACTACTCTATGCTACTCAATGCTATTTCTGACATTTTGTATTGAAACAGCTTCCTGGATGGGAAACGAAACATCTTCAAACTTGGAAACAAAGTCCAGTGGTGTGTTTTTTTACTTTTTTTGGATTTTTATAGATGTTCTCCTAAATCCTTAACCAAATAACTTAGTTTTATTAGCCATTACCTTCATTAGCTGTTTGCTTAATTCATTTTTAGCATGAGTAAATTGCTCAGTTACTTCACAAGGAAGCCATTTATTTGCTGAGCATCTGACTTGAGTTAACGGTAGCGGAAATATATATAAAAAAAAATGGTTAAAAGATTTTTCCAATTTTTAAAAACACTTAAAACACTAACGAACCATGATTTGCACAGGAAAAACGATTTACAAATAAGCAAAAATGTCTTATATCTTAATATCTTAGGTAGGTAATTGAGATAGTTTTCCAATGGAATGAATGTTTTTACTCTTGAAATAAGATAATTAGATAACATGCACTTAAAACAATTGTGTTTTCTCACTTTAAATCTAAATTGTCTTGTTCCATTGGCAAAATGTGTTTTTTATCTCCTCAATCCAAGAACAAATGCATTTATTTTAAGAAAAAATACTCTTCTAGATTTCAGTTTTTTTCCAGTGTGCTTTACTAAAACAAGAATTATGAGTGAAAGTTTAGAGAGTAGAATCGAGAAAGTACAGAGCACCCCTTGATCCCCTGGGTTTATATTTTGGTGTAAAGCTGGCTGATGCCAGTCCTCAGATCTTTCAGAGTCAATCAGGACTCACACCAACTCCTTTAGGGCTGGCAGATTCAAACAAATTCCCTCTGTAGTAAAACAAGCCAGAAGCCTGCGGCGAGGAGCATGTTTAACATCTCGACTTTTCCTGATCTACCACAGGAGGAGCAGTGTTGGCAACATGGTGCTCCAAGATCAACACAAGGTTGGCGGCCATCTGGTTAACAGCACTGACTCTCCTCACAAGGCAAAAGCCACCCACAGCCTGGGCAGCGCTTCTCTTCTCTAACCACTCAGGCAGAACGAACCAGAGATATTAGATCAAACAAACGTCCAATGTGTGGGACGGAAAGAGCTACGTCTCTTTAAACAGAGAGGTGATAGACTGTGTGTTCATTTATTTATGGCACCATTTATCTGTGAGAGAAATACACTTTCTGAAGGCTAAGAGACTTCGTCATCTGACTGAGTCGGGTTTGCAGGGCAGTCAAGGCTTTCCACAGCAAATGGAAAAGAGCAGCTCACTCGAGTGCCATTATCCTCCTTCACTATAGTTATAACATGCCCTCTCTGGATTATCATGTCCACCAGAGTCGCTATAAATCATTTATACAGCAACAGAAACATCTATTGTGATCGCATGCCCTTCTTTTGGCAAATGTCATCTTTATAATAACAACTGGGAGAGCCGGCCAACACTGATGCAGCCAAATAATCGGGGTGAAGAACAACCTCAGGGGGCAGTTGACTTTTACACAGCGGTGACAAGCTTGTGAGTGCTTAATGAAAAGTTCTGTGCGCACAAACAGGAGGAAGAGCAGCTCCGCAGTAAGCAAGACGTGAGCTTTTTGTTGATCCGAAAATATTCTTCAGTAGTCTTTTCCTTCAAGTCCTTATCTCTGATCTTTGAACGACTGGGACTCTGCAGTATTTCTAACATTATGCCAATCAATTTAATCCCAAAATAACAGGAATAACTCTATTCTATAACGTTGGTGTCTAAAATATAACAGATTGCTGTAAAGAATATAAAAGGACTGCAAAAAGAAAGTAAATATTTTTGTTAAATAATAATTTATATATTTGATCATATTTCCTTTTTATTCTTAGCTTTATCTGCAAAGAAAAAACTCTTTTAATACCTTTTACAATAGGCACCTATACGGTTGAAGATGACCGCTGACATTTCCACATTTCATACCTCTAGTTATGCTTTAGATTCTCATTGAAGTTTAGGAAGAAGAAAAAAAAGTACATTCCTAAAATCATTTGAATGAGTTAGATTTAATCAATTGATCCAAATGTCAAAAATATTTCTTGCTTAAAATGTCACAGATAATTGTTTTCTTTCTTTTGTAGAGCAGTAAATGAGCTTCTTAACCTTTTAATAATACAATTCACACAAATCAACGTCTAAATTGCAGTAAACTTAATGCAGTTGTGCTGCTTCTGAAAATTTATGAAGCTTTTCGAGGTTTGTTCTTTTTATTAACAAGACAAACAATTAGAAATGTTCCTTTGTGTCTAAAGGAAATGAAATCATAAAGCAAATATGGCTTTTGACATTTAAGTATTATTTACACCTTTCTGAATCCAATCTTTAGCAGCAGATGGACTCTGTATTATCTTCTAGCCACTACCCTCCACTCTTATTTGTCTGGTGAATTCTCTGCTTACATCAATTATGTGCTGCAGGATTAAGGCACATTAAAGCTGCTATTTGCTTAAGTGCAATGTGCCACAACAAACAGGCAAATCCTATGAGTTGTATGCAAAGAGACAAAATGTTCCAGCTTCCAGGAGCATTTTGTAAACAATATGTTCCAGAGACCTTACAAGTTAAACTCTATCCTGCACACAAACTGACAAGCACTCAAAGGAATGCTCTTATTTGGGACCTGGGAAGCATCACCCTGCGTTACAGATATGTTATCTCAGAGGGTGGTTTCCTGCTTCCCCTTCATCCTTCACTACACCCGATACATCTCTGCAGCGATCTCCTTCTTCCTGCTTCACAGCCACATGTCACATTTGTTTTACTGGTTTCCCCTGCTCGCGGATCAATCCCCTACCTGTTAAGCTAATTGTCAGTGGCAGTGAGAAGTGTGTAATTCATGCCTGGGTGTGATCCATCAGAAGATCAATTGTATTGATGCGTCTACTCGTCCTGACACATGTTTATCACGGTGCGCTGAGGAACACATGCAGAGGCAGTCTGATGGATTGTTCTTCGTGTTGATGAATATAATACTAAGCACTGAAGCAAAGCAGGAGTCAGCATGACTGTAACTAACTGCATTACCGGCCGAGAATATGAACTTTTACTTTGTTGTTGTCAACTTTATGTTTGACAAGGTTGTGATGGAAGAAAGTAAACTTTACCTCAAAAAGGTTTTATTTTACACAGCTTAAATGCCAACTTTAAATTAATCCATCCTTATATTAAACTTACACCAAAGCAGTAATTCTTTATTTTTCTAATACTACCTCCTAGTTTTAAAAATAAGTAAAATATATGAGTAATAGTAAACCAAACCTACTAGAATCTGCTAGAATCATTTAGATTTCTGATTATCTTAACAATAATTATACATTACTGATATTCTTTATCTATTTACTTAGCGAAATACATTATAAAGTACAAAAACATTAAAGATTGGTTGCCTGTTAAAACAGCTGGAATCATATAGTGTTTGTCAATGTGTAGGTGGAGAGTGGGACCAAATGTATAGTTGAATGTGGAATGAGCATGGTGACAGGTGTTTATTATGCAGAAAAATGTAAAAAGCTGAAAATGAACAGAACCTTAAAGAGATGAACAATATGTTTCATTTGGACAATAAAACAGAAGGAACCAGCAATGAGTGATGAAAATCAGGGAGCTTATAAACAGACGCAATAGTTGAGAATAACATTGTGTCAAGATTTATTTTAAGGATCTGACCCACAATGCAGAGAACCACTCAGAGAGCAAGGCTAGAGGGGATTGGATCTGGAACTCAGAGAGCTGGTGAACAGTAACTAGAAAGTCTGGAGAGAATATCACAATGATTGGTTCAGGGACCATGGGAATCTTGGATGCCATATGGATCATGCTAGTGGAGGACTCAGGTTCTTCTCTTGCTTCGAATCCAGTCAGTGTGGGTTGATCTAGTGTAGAGGGGACTCATAGGAGAGTGGACAGGTAGACTTTCGTTGGACCCAGAGGAGTATGTGAGTGGACTGTCACTTGGAAATCCAGGAGGACTTGAATGGTACTTGTGGACGTTAATCCCATGCTCGGTGTGAGACTCAAACATTCCTTCCAGGGGAAGAAGGCCAAAAACATCCAGGTTGCAGGATGGCTTCCTGCCGAAAAGGCAAAGACAAAAAACACAGCTAGAACTCAGAGAAACAAAGACTCAGTTAGACTCAGCTAATCTCAGCATGGCTAGAGTACCCAAACTGGCAAACACTCTGGCACCGAGGTAGTGACAGTCCACTGCTTAAGTACTCCTCTCGATAATGATCCAATGAGACGCAGGTGTGCAGGGAGGACCAACGAGGACAGGGCGCCACCTGGTGGTGGAGGGAGAGACAAACACAAACAACAGACCACACCAACTGGATTCCTGACAAGTTGGAGCTGTGTTCTAATCAGTACCTGAATACTTTGAAGTCTGTAATTGTATACAGATTATTTGAAATGTTGACTAATTTATTGATAATTTTTTTGATTAGTCAATTAATCACAATAATGTTTTTATGATCTGCATCATCACATTCTGTAAATTATTGGCATCACTAGAACTAGGTCCTTCGCATTGCTTGGCTCCTGAATGCATCTCTATATACATATGTATATATACTTTTGTGGCCCTCTCATCCCATGATTGACAGTGTGTCAAAATGGATTGTTCAAATGGAAGCAGCAATGGTAGAAGGACAAGGCAAGAACTATGATTAATGTTTGAAATATTCGCCTCTCTGTGACAAAAAATAAATGTTTTGATGCCTTTGGTGTTAGAACAGTATTGTGTAAAACTCAGATATCTGTTTGCTTAAACAATATATGGGGGGGGGGGGGGGGGGGTACCACAAATGTCTTACTACTGAAATTTGATACTACGGATATTGTAATTGTCACTAGATAGAATGCTTTAGTGCTATCTATAGAAATGTGACTAGTAAGCCTACCATCTGAAATACTAATTTTGACTATCAGTAACTCTATTATGGAGATGAGAAATTAGAATTCATCCTCGTCAGAATTCATTTTTCGATAGGAAGAATTATTATTTTAGAATAGAATTTGTAGAAAATATTATTTTAGATATCTGGAAGTAAAGCCAAATAGGACCCATCCACACATGCTTAGAGGGCATGTGATATCACATGTGTTCCGACTGAATGGGCAGGGCAATATTTCCTGTATAAAAAAGATATTTCCCATCTCATTTGCCCATCTCATTCTTGCTTTGACGATTGACCGAGCAAGTAACCAGTTGAAGAGAGCTTCATTGACTAGAGAGTCCATTTTACCTTGGTGAATTTATCATTTAACAACTCTGATAATACATTTTAGGTCTTACAATTGCAGCAAAACATCCAAATAAATAGGATCGAAATCGGAGAGAAGCATTTTTAACTAAATTTCTGCTGAGTAATCTGATAGCAATGGATGCAGAAAAACCCTCAACCTCACAGACCAACCAGGGTACAGTAAAAAATGCACTGCTCCCTGATCTTTATGATCTTATGCACACTATGGAGGATGTCCCGGAGACCCCTGAAACTCACACTCAGGACATGTATGCAAATGTATGTGTGTATGCGTGAATGCAAATCAGACGTCTTACGAATGCGTATTAACTATGGTGTTTCCGGTCTGATGGGGTACGCTGATCTGAAAGAACACTGGACCTGAACTTAACACAGGATTCAGGCGACCTTAATCAAAATAATGTGAAACAGCTGTGGAGGCGAGCAAACAGAGTGGCTGAGGGATGATTAACATAGAGGTAGCTGGGGATGTCAGAAGAAGAAGGAGAGGCTAACACTGATCTGATACAAGAGACTATATACTAAATATAAAATGAAGGGAAGAGCATAAGAAGGGAACGACTGGAGAAAGGAAAAATTCAGGGATGGAAAAATAAGAATAAAAGGACTGAATGATGGGGAGAGGAATTAATCAGTTAAGGAAGGCAGGAGAGAAGGATAAGAGAAAGAAAGGAGGAAGGAAACGGAATATATAGAAGGTAGATATGATTAATATAAGAGAGGAAAGTAAACAGATCAGAAAATAAAGGATAGCAAGAAGGACAGAAGGAAGTAATGAAATATAGTAAGAAATAAGGAAAAAATTAAGAGACAAAAGAGGAGAAGGATGAGAGAAAAAGATGATTAAATTGTGAAAAATAGGAAAGAATACTACTCCATTGTTTATCCTTCTTTTCTTTGTTTCATACTTACCCATACAGCATAATTAAATCTGGAAACTTGACAATTAAATAACTGGTACTTCTTGGTAAGATATAAAAATAGTCAATTAGTCTTTATTTATTAAAGGAAGGATTTACAATAGATACATTTAAATTTTATTAGTACTGAACCTGATAGAGAAGCATGAATCATAGTTCTATAGGTACCTCTGTCCCTGTACTATATTGTGACATATTTACAATTACCTCTTGATGAGTTAAAGAAAACTGGCCTCATTTTTAGAATTAACCATAATTCCTATTGTACTTCTGTAATGAAAGAAACTTAATTCTGGTAACAATGCCAGGTAGAGCGCTGCTCTCCTGACAGACGTATGAGGCTATAGAAAACCTCAAATTGTCACTACGAATCATTATGTGAGTAATGAAACAGCACGCCCCGCAATGTTTTTGTCTTGATGGAGATGAATTAGAGGAGAAAAATGGGGCCCCACAAAAAAGCGAAAGCGGCTGCAACGCAAGTCTGACAACAGAGACGGCAGCGCCTGCGTCGGGTGACAAGCTCGATCCATTTGGCTTGGCGGGCGAAGACACAAACACAGGCTGTCTGAGGGGAGTAAAGTAGACTTCAATCAGCTAAAAGGTGATAAAACATAATTAATTCAATCACCCACACAGACTGACTCTCTCCTCCCGATCGGCAGAGAGGGAAGCATGCTGTATGGATGCATTCACACATGTGAGTTCATGGGCAATGGTGCTTTCTTTCAAAGCCTTTTCTCATTATTTATCAGCTACTCAGTAACAAGCCTGCATCTGAATCTGAGTGGTTCAACAATAGGGATCCATGCCATTAAACTCCCAGTCACTCACACACCCACCTTTACACCCACCAGATAAAAAAGATGAATCCTTACACGCACTGCATGTTAAAACACCTCCAGTCATTACCTGAACGACCTGGAAAATGATTAATGACCGACGTGTGAGAGATAAAAGAGTGCAGGAGTGGAGAGGAGACGCCCCCCACCCCACCATCACAGAGAACATTAACACCCCAATAACTGCCTTTTTATCCATAAGGGTCACCATTAGGCCACAGCATCTGCAAACAGGGCTCTAACACATATCTAATGTACAAGACTTTGGATTTCTAAAAATCAGGCTTTAAATCTATTGGTGGACATGAATCAAAGACTGATTTGCCAAGACCAGGAAAACACTGAAATAAGATTCAATGTTTCCAGAAGCCTGCGAAATGTAAAAGGTTTCAGGCTGAGAAGAAGTGAAAAGTAAGGATGTACAGACTTTAAAGATGAGCAACATCCAGCTTCTTCTTGTCAGGCAGGTGTGAAATATGCAGCGGGAAAATTAGTTGTTTGTCTGTGAAGATCAGGGCGGCCTGAAGCTAGACGTGGAGAGATCAGAGGACTGTGTGATTTGTGAATACGAGCGGTGAGAAAACTGGAATGAGCAGGTAAAAGCGTTTGAGTGAGTCTGAGTGGGAGACTCAATGCTCATTTGTGGAAGTATATCCCTGAGAACTGGAGCGGCGGGGAAAGTGGAGTCTGCTTCCCCTCGGGCAGCTTGTTTCCCACTGGAGCAAGGTGTGAGGATTGAGAACAATAGCGACTGAGGGCAGAGTCATGTTGCAGCACTTTCTGGCTGCAGTAATACAAGGCCACTACATCTCGTCACCCATGACAACCGGCCCCTACGCTCCGGAAGGGGGGGGAGTATTACAGGAGAGGACTTGTCCTCCCTAGTGTAACCAGACAATGGTGGATCGCTATCACCGAGATTCCAGTGTAAAGACAAAGAGCTCCTCTAAAGTAACTTCTGGAGTGGCAACTATGACGTTACAACTCCAACTCTTTTAATCAGACTTACGCTATTTTCACTTTCACTTGCTGCAGCTGCAGGGCTAAGCAGCTCTGATTTCTCTATCTCTGATAGAAATTATTGATGTGCATTAAATTTTATTTGGAACTGAAAAGTAGAAGAAATGTCACGTAATCTATGAGAGTTTTTTCAAGTTTAACACTTGAATCTATTTGAATACCACCAGCATTTAAACCAAAACACAGAGAAAAGCTTTGATCTGTGCAATATTGAGCATGTCAAAACAGTGTTGGAACATCATAAAAACACTAAAAATAAAATGTGTTACACTGGCTAAATATCAATTAAATAAGTTTGTTTATTTATATAGAGCCAAATTAGAACACATCAACTCAAGGCATTTTACAGCCTACACTGTCACTTTTTCCTAAAATAAGTGCATTTTTTTTCTTGAATTGAAGAGGTAAGTGAGACACTTTGCCAATGGAACAAGACCATTTACATACAAAATAAGAAAAACAATTTACTTGTTTTATTTCAAGTGCATATTATCTAATTATCTTATTTTAAGAGTAAAAATACTCATTCTATTGGCAGATCATCTTATTTACCTACTGAAATTAAGGGTAAATACACTTAATTTAAGAAATGTTGACTTCTAACTGGATTGTTTCTGCAATGTATAAGAAAGAGGGGTTAAAATAGTCTAAGAAATTAAGTTTTATGTCTCCGATGGAGGTTGGGTTTAGTTGTTTTACCCCAGGGACTCCCAAACTTTTCTTGGTGGGACCCTCTGTGATTATAAGAAAACCACAGCCTCCTTCAAATCTATAGAAAACTATCACTTTTAAAGTTTCATTTTAGTGTTTTGTTTATTTTACTGTGTAACAGAATTTAACATTGCGCTCACACTGAGCCTGGTTCTGCTGGAGGTTTCTTCCTGTTAAAAGGGAGTTTTTCCTCTCCACTGTCGCTACAAGCATGCTTAATGTGAGGGATTGCATTTGAGTCAATGAGTCGATGCAATCAACTGGTTTTCCTTAGATAGAAAACTTTGAATCAATTTGACTGGATAATCTGGTTGAACTGTAAAGTGCCTTGAGATGACTTGTGTTGTGAATTGGTGCTATAGAAATAAACTGAATTGAATTGAACATTGCCAACAGTGCTTTTTTTAATTACCTCTTTTCTTTTCCTTCTCAGTGGTAATAATTACACATTTAAAGGGGAAGAAACTTCCCAAATCCATCTGGCCATATAGTTGTCAGAGTCTTGGTCTGTTTGTTCCTGTTTTTCTTGTTTTTCCATTTGTTGTCCTCTGCTGCCCTCTTGTGTCCTCCCTTGCTCTGTTTCTCTGTTCTGCCTGCACCTGTTTTAAATTTCCTCGTCAGCTCTCTCTTTGTCTTTGTCCCCTTTAAAAGCCCTCCCTCTTCAGTTCCTGTTTGCTGGATCCTCGTCTAACATCTCGTCAAACTTCTGTCTGTGTTCCTCGTCTCTCCCTGGCTTCTAGTTTTGGTTTACCCCTGATGTCTCCCTGGTTCTGGTACGTTTGTTATTTTCAGTTGGACTCTGATTCCTGTTTCTGGATCTGTGAACCTAAATAAACAGACTTTAATTCACCTCTGCCTACTGGTCTCTGCGTTTGGGTCCTCCAAACAAACACCGCTTCATGACAATAGTTTATGAACATCTTCAAGTGTTAATTTATTTGTCTTTTTATTTTCTAGTTGAAAAACAGACATATTGTTCACCTTTATTTGCTTTGTATACTTTACAACAATGTTCCTATTGTTCAGATCTTATTAAGAGAAAAATATTATATCTTCTTCTCCCTATGTACCTGTGACTGATTCCTGTCAGACCTGTTGAATCAAGACATTTCCGAAGTTTTAGCAGATGGAAAATTCAGTAACAGTGAGGATGCTCATAAGTGCAAGAGATTAGGTTAGAGAAATGAGGTAAAGGTTTTAACAAAGCAAGTAGAAAAAGCAAACATATTCACCTGAGAGCTTAAAGCAATTGAAAATATCAATTTTGAAAATTTATTCTAATTGTAGGAAAAGATTAACTGGTTTCAATGAAAGTTTATTATCTATTAAATGAGCATAAATTAGACTCATTAGGTAAAAACGGCAATCAGGATCTGGTTTTAGGAATAGCTTATGGTCCCAGATAGACGCGGAGCCTTGGTGCGTTTCTTTGAACCAGCCGCTGAATTTATTCATCAAGAAAATAAAAGCGGTGTAAAAAAGTTTGTTTTAAAAGAGACAGACAGCTGAAGAGAAGCACACAGGTTCCTGTTTAAACACGGATAATTACTTTACAACCTTTCCCCAGCAGTTGCATTGCTTTAATGCTCATAATTAATTCCATTATTTCTCGCCCTGGCTGTTGAGCACAGATTAGTTTTCCGTCAAGTCTGAAGGCGAAGTGAAAACGCAAAGTTAAAAAGTAAAAGCCAGCATATTAGAAAATATCCAATCATCAGTTACATAAAAGGCTGGATGTTGTTTGGGATGTTTTTCTACTCCAGTGTTCAGAATGAGTTGGATCAGCATGAGATCCAACTCTTAGTATTGAAGTTACTGTCTAGCCTACGTTTGGGAGAGAAAGGCAGTGAGTTATTTGGATGGAGATTTATGGCTCTTATACTCCCAGCAGATTTCTCTAGTGGGGAAGCTAAGTTTATGGACACTGTAGGTTAATTTATTTATCCAGCTTATGTTTTAGCTTTGTTCAGCTTCGTTTGATTTGTATTTAAAGTTTGATTGCTGGATCAAATAAAATAAAAAAAATGTAAATCCCTTTTTTGTCCCACAAGAGGGAAATTCACTCTCTGTATTTGACCCATCGCCTTTAGGATCAGTGAGATTCCATTGTGTTGCGCCTGGGAAGCAGTGGGGGGGGGTTAAGGGTCATGCTCAGGGACCCAGAGTGGAAGCTGTGGGGATCGAACCAGGTACTTGCAACCTTGTCAGAGTGCAAGCGCACTGCTCTAACCACTAGGCCAACAGTCACCTGTTAACGTCTGGAGTGCAGAAATAATCCCTCATGTTTGTGGTCGTGTCGTGTTTTTAAAAGGTTTTGGTTTGAAAATGTTCAAAAAACAACTTTATGCTCTATCTTCTACTGTTGAAAACTGTTTTCAATAAAATGTCAGAGATGTTGCTTTTGTGTTGTGTACTCTTCCATCCTTCTCTGACGGAGTGAACTGTCAGTCAGCTGTATATAAACGCTAAAAAGGGGCTGAAAACATCCCCTGAAAAACATTTAAATGGTTTTTAGAAAACAATTTCTAGAAGCTGAAATCCATTGACTTGAGCTTGGTTTTAGAAGGTTCTTCTAGATCAATTTTGCTCTAGGACAACATTTAATTAAATGAAAAAGCATGACTCCAGGTACATTAGAGCTACTATAATGTCCCAGCTGGTCAGTTGAGTAGCGTCACCTTGCTACTTCCAAAAGCAGAAAATAAATTGCCTTCATTTTTTCTTCAATTCTAATTTGATTTTACTTTGGTTTTCCTTTTTCTATAACTTTAAATAGATGTGTCTCATATCATGTATTTCGTCTCCTGGTATAGTGCATTTCAACAAATGAAACTGCAGAACATTATTGAATTATGTTGTTGGTTAAACCATAATTGTTGTATATATAAGTTGTATAGTTTATCATTATCTGAGGGTCCAGTTTATGCATTGGCTTTGCAGCCTCACTACTGTTCAGTGATGTGGCTGTGATACAGCTCACCACCTTCAGTGTGGAAGTATGCATGAATGGGTGAAAGAGTATCCTGACTTGAAAAGATCCTATGTTAATATAGGCCTTTTTATCATTTAATCATGATTAAAAGTTTAGTTTACAGTGATCAAAAAAAAAAAAAAAGGCTGTGTTGTCGAAATAGTTTTCATTCAACATTTTCTCTACTCTTTGTTCAATTCGAGCAACAATCAATAGAGATAATACACATTTAAAAGCAGGAACGGTGAGTAATTCAGGGATTAACAGACTACAATACTGTATAAAAGTGGTGTCTCTAAGTAGCCTTTTTTTAGTTTTTGTTTTTATGAGCAGTGATTGCGTTTGTGGGGTATTCAGTTGCCTAAAAACATAAAAAAGTGGTTGAAAGTAGTGTATTATCATAATTTTTATTATGATCACAGCGAAAATCATAAAACATTGTTAGACAATTTTTGAGTTCATATTGAACCTGAAGCACAACGGTCCAAACTCAGGTTTAACAATTTAGTCACTAAGATTCCTGTTATTTGTTATTCACACTGAGATAAAATTGTTGGTTCACATCATTTCATAAAAAAGAAAAAAAAAACACAATGGTCACATTGGTGAAAATAAATAAAAAATCATATGAAAATGAGCAAATAGAAGTCAGATTTTTTTTTTTGTATTGTTCTTCAATATAATTATTTTAAATAATAAGCTCTTGAAACAGGCCTGGACAGAAGTGGTGGTACCCCTAACTTAATATTTTGTTGCCCAATCTGTGGAGACGATCACTGCCATCAAACATTCCTGTAACTGTCAGTGAGACTTCTGCTCCTCTTAGTAGGTATTCTGGTCCTCTCCTAATCAGGAAACTACTCCAGTTGTCTCAGACATGAAGGCTGCCTTTTCCAGCAACATGTTTCAGCTCCTTTCAAAAATGCTCATTAGGATTTAGATCAGGGCTCATAGATGGCCACTTCAGAATGCTCCAATGTTTTCCTCTCTGCCATTCATGACTGTTTGGGTCATTTTCCTGTTAAAGACCCATGGCCTGAGATTGAGACCAAGCTATCTGACACTAAGCAGCACATTGATAGACTTGATATTTCATTGGACACCACAGAGATTCAACACACCCTGTGCCAGATGAAGCAAAGCAGCTCCAGAGCATTAATCTCCTGAGAAAACTCTTTCATTTGATTCCTTTTGTCCATGTTGAGTGTGGTACACACCATGTCACCAAACGGTGTCTACCTGTAGCCCTGTACAGTAGTACTGTAGACATTTAAAATCTCCCCACTTTCATTGGCTGGTCCTTGGCTGGCTACAATTCTTTTTTAAACATCAATATTTGTACTAAAATATTCTTTCTGTCAAGATTTGTGGATATTAGGATGTAAAGAGAAGCCCTACTGTATCTCCTGCTCAGACTCCGTAATTTGGGGAACTATGCATGCCCAGGAGATGGAGGGCGTCACTCCAGTGGCTGGAAGTTGGAGAGCAACCTGCTGGGAGTTGCAGGGAAGTGGACTACCATTCGGCTGGCGTTTGACTGGGAAGAGTCATTTTGAATTGCTGCTGCTTTATATATGCTCACTGACTCGTTGCTACATTCTAAACACCCGTGATGCTAATTAGTGGACACATCTTGACTTAACATGTCCCTTTGGTCACATTGTTTTCAGTCTTTTCTCAGGGTGTCATCATTGTTGTTCAGGCCTGATTTATGAGTTTATCTTTTTAACTATTCTGTTGAAGCAAGGTTTAGAAGCAATGTTTGACTTTAATTTTACACTTTTCATGTGTACCAGGAGAGAACTCACACGCCCCTGGCCGGGAATCAAACCCGGAACCTTCTTGCTGCAAGGCAACAGTGCTATAAACTGCACAGCCCATTTTCTACTACCATTCTGGGGGGTTTTCTCATTAAAAAGGATACCAACTATTCCGTTTATATACCACAAATACTGTTTCTGAACAAAACCTGCAATACATCACAAAAGAAAATGTTTTTTTTTAGCAGGCTAAATATCTGTAGAGCATAAACATTTAACCTTTTAACTGAGGTCAGACAATTCAAACCCGTTTTCTTCTGCGTTTGATGATGTAATTTATTTTTGTCTGTTTTTGTGGGGCCTTTTTATAAAAGCCTTTAACAAGAGAGCACTCTCCTATAAAATAATAATTTAGCAAAATATTGCATCATTTATTGTTGCAACAGTGAAGAAGAATATAATATTTATAAAACATACTGTAAGTGTCCCTTTTTTTCCATCTCACAAAGTGTCTCCTTCTGTTTTTACAGCTTTAAAAAGCCTACCAGAGACAAACATGGTGGAGCATTAGGGCCAATCAACATATTTTTACACAGATTTTAAACTGTTTGCCAACAGGTGTCAACTATCATTACATACATTAGATTTTAAGTTCACTCAGCCTCAACGTTTAAGTATTATTAGTATTTGTCTCTGCTGAGAGAAGCTTTCTTTGGACAGATGGTTTTATTGCATTGGAACATAATGGATTTATCTGGACTACACAGAGATAGAGCAATTAAAAGCCATGTAAAAGCCAAAATAATTAGATAAACAATAGAAAATATGTTCAAATTTAGTGCAATCATAACTAATAAAGAACTACAGTAACACATGCGCCACCTACCTCTTCACTTGCATGATCACAGAACCAAAACGGTTAGGTCTCAAACCACTTTGTTCAACCCCAACTGTTAGAAAAACTGATATTTGTTCTGTCTGTAATATTCTTTTTTTCAGGGAGAACCGTAAAGGGGGTTGTATGCTTACTGAAACAATTCTGTACATGCTGCAGCTCCTCCTGTGTGGAACGCAGTGGTTGGGTTTTATTCATGCCCTCCTCCCTCAGTCCCTGGTCTGCTGTTTCTGTCTGAAAGTGATGGAGTGCAGGCAGCTGCTTGTTTATTTGATTGAAGTGTGCCAAGTTGGCCATTAGGCAGCCATTATGCAAATGAAGTTCATTGTGGCCTTGGTAAGTAAAAGAACAAAAGTCTGATCTGCAAAATTTAGTTTCAGTCGTTTTAACGGCAATGCTTTCCAGAGAGGAGTTTCTGATTTGCAAAACCTGCTAAAAGCACAACATGACTCCTGTGTGTTAGGAATAACGCTGGAAAAACTTCTGCTCTTTTATTCCCATTCAGCTTTTTATGTGATTTTAGTCCCATTCAGACGGTTGATGTGTCTAAAGTCCACTTTGGCTCTTGGGGTGACTATTTGCAGCCATCTAACCTGTCTGACAAGCAGAGGTGTACAGTATACTGTATTTGTGTTCAATTATGTGACAAAAAGAATTAAAAACTTCTTAAAATGGAAACCATTACATTTAAGACAGGGTTAAAACAATTAATCAGATTAATCGATTATTTAAATAATCATCAACTAATTTAGTAATCAATTAACCATTAGCTGGAGTATAGAGACTCTAAAACATGCGTTTAGCTGACAGGGTGACCCAATTAGAGCAGTAATTACATCAAAATATATAAACATTTTGCATTATTAAGATTAAAAAAATACTTTTTTTAGTTTCACCTGGTTTCATTTCGTAAAAAAGTCTTATTTAAGGAACCTTTGACTCACAATTATGAATCGATTAATTGAAAAAAAATTGACAGATTAACTGATTTGCAAAATAATTTTTAGTTGCAGCCCTAATATAAGAAAATAACATACATATAATGCTGTGCTTTTTTGTTTTCTTTTTAATTTCCTGGTGAATAGGATGGCTCCCATTCAGCAAGCAAGACTTTGGTGGTGCATCTAAATAACCTTTGAATTAATTAATTATTGAAACTTGTATAAATATAGAAATTTTCCAAAGAAACCCAAATTCTGTCACTATTGCTAAAAAAAAAAGAAACTTTATTTTTTTATGGGACTCACAAAGTGATGCTATTGTTTCAATTAGGCCTATAACGCCATTACTCAGATTAAAACTAATCAACACCTAAGTAGGGAATCAGATGGTCACCTGGGATATCCAGACTCCAAAACATGCCACTGATTAAAGTACAACCAAATCAGTAAGTCAATTTAAAAAATGTAATATTGCATTTTTACATTAATATACTCTATTCAGAACTTATCAGGTGATATAGTTTCAGCCACATGTTCAAAATCTGCAAATTTGATTTGATTAATGGTGCATTAGATTGAACTTTGACTCATAAAGATCGTCCTTCAGTGTTGCAGTATTGCCAGCATCCTGTAGGGGGCGGTAATGCTTAGTCCTTAAGCAGAGCCACACCAATAGTTGGAGGAGAAGTAATGAGGCGAGGTATAACAGGAACATTAATCGATCTAAGGCTGCAACTAAGGATTATTTTGCTGATCGATTGACCTTTTATATTTTTAATTAATAGAATAAAAATTGGATAGCTATAGGTTCCTTAAAGAAGAATTTTTACAGAATTAAAATAATTGAAAATGAAACTTTTACACCAGAGGAGTTCTGGGTAGAGCATACTGACATATGAAAAAGTTTCTATTTTTTTTATGTAAAATGTTTATAAATATTTCTACAATTTTGGTATGATAAATGCTCTAAGTAGGTTGCTCTGTCAGATAAAGTTTTGGAGTCTATACAGCAGATAAATGTTTTGGAGTCTATACAGCAGTTAACTAATAATCAATTACTAAATTAGTCATTATTTCAATAATCGATTAATCAAATGAAATTTGAAGCCATAAATCAATACATGCAAACTCTAGTTGAGCATTCATATTCTTACCGTCTTATGGGGACAAAGATGCAGGTTGTGTCTGTAAATATAAACATTTAATAAGCTTCTTAGGTTTTTCCCATAACAGTGCCCTTTCAGCCATGCTGCATAACGGAGCAGCAGCAACTGCCCAACGCTAAAATGAAGGATGTGTTACAGTAAGCGGAAGGCTTTACACATCACATAAAAAGAAAATACGAAAAAAATAAGCACAGTTGATGGTGAGGGCTTTCCTGAGTTCATTTACTCAATAGAGACCAGTTTAAATAGTCTTTAAATAGGAAACTAGAACCACCGTTAAGAAGCACAGTGTCACAGTTACAGCCAAGTTCTTTGACACCCAGTGGAAACCAGTCTGTCAGCATGACATACAATAAACCATCTGTGTTCATTTTCACTCTATTCATATTATTTTTTATTTACTAACCTAATAGGTTCCTGTTTTGTTAAATATATATTAAATATATTATTATATACATTTAATACAGCTGGAACAGAAAATGTTTTCCTTATTTCAGTATGTTGTGAAAAAGTAAACCGCTCGTGTTATAAATAGATCCTCTCGATACAAGACAAAATAACTTGTTAGTAATTAATCATTTATTATTATATATTATATTATATAATTAAAATTAACCCAAATTTAATATATTGTTTAAATTGCTGTTGTGACCATTTAAATGTAGGTTTTTTCAATGCTTCTGTCATTTATACTTACTCTAAAACATGTTCAGAATGTTTTCAAAAAGTTCAAAATGTACCAAAAGTGTTTTTCTTTAGATTAATAATTTAATTCAAAAAGGAAAGTTAATAGATTAACTAATTACTGACGGAATAGAAGTTAAAGATAGAAAAAAACGCAAAAGCCCTTGTTGAATTTTTTTATCTAAAATGATTTAAGTAAACATGGAAATCTGAGAACTTTATTTTAAATGAAATAATAAATGCTGTTTATTGAAACAAATACATATTTTTGTGATTTTATAAAAAATAAATAAAAAAAAAATTTTTTTGATAAGCTAATTTTGGATAACCTGACAACATTTTGCAAACCGCTGATGCAAACTCCTGATGTAGCTCCTTTAAACCCACATGGACAGTAAATTAGAGAGCTTCTCCAACTTTAAAGAAGAGTCCTGAAACCTGACTTCACACTCCTGTTGTGTGGCGAAACTCGAGCGTCTCTGACTCGGGGCTCTGTATGTGGCAAGCTTGGTGTTCAAAGGAAGAAAAGCACTAATCTGTCAGCAGCAGCAGAAAATCTACCTGAGCGGCACATCAGAGGGCTGCTTGTTAAGAACGGGTCACAACTTCAGTAACAAGATCTCCACATAGACACCTCGTGCTTCACCAGGAAGGATGAGAGCTCTACAGGGGCTGAGGTAAGGGCTTCTGATAATGCCTCTTTGTACGAATTCAGTTTTTAATGTGGTTCAGTGAAAAGGCAGCGTAACGAGGTGTCGCAGGCGGAGGTTTGGATGAGGGAGATGGTGACCCAAATAGACAGAGAGGAATACAAGGGGATGGATCACAAAGACGCAAACATTTATTTGTTTTCGTCTTTTTTTGGAGACTTGTTCTTTTGCAGACAAAGAGCTGCCTTATAAATTCATGTCTTCTCTTATCATTTACAGCAGTGAAGTGTATAGTAAAATATTCAGGCTTTAAAAGCTTACTTTAAAGCAGCAAACACTGAAAGGTTTTCATTTAACATGAACCCTATGACCCTTCCAGTCATGGCCAAATGAACCTCATTGATGCAGTGCTACTGTATCTGAAGATACAAATTAGGACACCCCACCAATTATCCAGGTCTTGTTCACATATCGATGCCTAAACAGTTTTTTCTATTGCTGGTGGTGGGGGCTTTATTTTATTCGATTTGCAATATTAAATGAGTTTTCCAGCTGAGATAAAAATTAGGATAACCAACTACCTACTAACTAGCCATACCCAGTCATAGAGAAGAAATATCCACTAATTAGTTAGAAGTGTAGTTTTCAGAGCTGAGTTTTCTAGATCAGCATTTTATTGAGATTTGTAGATTTTTTTTTGTTTAACACATCAATTAACACATGCATTCCTTACACACGATAGAGAAGGAGCGAGCACACGGGTGTTGGAGGCGTTTGAAATGTGAGGGGAGCGCATTTTCTAAAGGACAAGAGGCTAAAACGGTTTACCAGCACATGTACTGTAGCTGGTTAATGCTCATTTTCTTCAGATTTCTGAAGTCTACGTTACTTATCTAATACAAACATTTCCATAATTAATTCAAAATATATTTTTTACAATCATTCTGTACCTAATGATCTGTAAAAAAAAACAACCTGAAGCTTGCTATTTAAATATTTAACAAACAGAGGCAGATGCTCTGTAAATTAAGAGTGACAAAGTTTCCTCTTCGATGAGTATCAAACTTTGGTTGATTTACAACAGGCTACAAAGTAATGTGACTGTAAAACATCAATCACAATGATCAAAGTGATGTTTTATTAGAGTTCAGTTCGTTTATCCTTCTTATAGCTGAAATGTTTTCTGTGCCTCCTCAGTTTATCGTCCTCACACCGCCATCACTGATCAGTTACAGCTGATCCAGCCTCTGTCCTTTGCAGTGCAAATTACCGCCCCATAGCTGCTATGGGGGCGGTAACATGTAAAGGTAAAAGATTATATAAAACATATTTTTCCTCATTTGTCAATATTAGACATTGAAAGAAAGCAAGTGGACATCATTCTTGAGAATCTGGGGGTCCAATCGGATAGATTTCATATGTGGGGACACGTCCCCCCAACATATAACTATTGTAGTGACCATCAGCCAGCAGGGCACTGGACCCCTGAAAATCTTATCCTTATGTTCCTGCCTAAATGAGTGACATGTCATGGCAAAAGATCACTCAGTAGTTCTCACTGTGTAACACAAAGAGTCAAAATCCACCCAAGTAGAGGAAGAACTACGTAGTACATATCAGTAAATCAGAGTGAAGGTTTATAATCAGTCAAAGACCAAAGAAACAACGGCAAAAAAGGAGGAAAAAAAGGAAGATGGATTTATAACATCAAGAAAGGCAGCAGGAGAAAAGGAAAACTGGAAGAAAGGATAAAAAGGAGATTAATACCAAGAAGATTTTATTATGCAGGATGAAACTGCAGTTTTTAAAATACTATAAGAATAAACCAGGAAACTGAGCCCACGGTGGAGAGGATGAAGCAATAAAACATGCTATATTGAAATGCCTGAAGTAGGAGCATGTTATAAAAGTAAAGGTTAAAGTAAACATAAAAGATTACGTTGTTAACTCGCTGGCTCCCGTTGGAAAATAAATGAAAGATCGCTAGATGCACTACCGCACTGCCATTCATTATTACAAAAACAACAACAAACTTGCTACTTGTAATGTCATTGCATCCTCTGCTGCACATGCGGGACATCTCGTTGTATGAATGCAGACCACATAGGAGATTTCATACAAGTTAAATATATTTGGAAGTGTGAACAACCACGCAAAAAACCTGATTTCCACTAAAGAAATCGGAATTGAGCATTAATCCCTTTAACAGTGTGAACGTAGCCTGATTCACAATACATGTTTTTGCCAACCCCCAAGAACCAGAGGATGAAGAAGAGGCAGGAAAAGAGGAATACAATTCTAAAATAAGCTGCAACCTAAACACACAGCTGTCACCTCCTCTGAGACTGATATTTACTTAAAAGTATTTATTGCTTAGAAAGTAACTTTAAATGATCAAAAAAAAATTATGTTAATAATAAAATGCCTTCTCATAATCTGTGCACCACCTCTGAGATAATCTGAGACGCCCCCTCTTGTCCCGCAAACGGCTAGTGTTATGATTGTTTTAAGAGATCTGACCCACATGCAGAGAACCACTCAGAGAACCAGGGAAAAAGTTAAACAGGGAATGAGTACAGGAGTTGGATCTGGAACTCAGTGAACCGGAACTGGAAGGTGGGGAGATCACAGTGATCAGTTCAGGGACCGTAGGAAAATTGACTGAGGCTTGAATACTGTTGGAGCTGGACTCACGTTTGAGGGGGTTCTTGTTTATCCTTGAATCCAGTCAGTGTGGGATTATCCAGAGAAGAGGTAACTCATTATAGAGCGGACAGGTAGACATTCGTTGGACCCGGAGGAGCAATGGAGCAAACTGTCACTAGGATTTCTGAAAGGGACTTGAACGGCTCATGTGGAGGTTTTCCCCTGCTTAGTGTGAACTCAGTTAATCCTTCCAGGGGGAGAAGGCCAGGCATCCAGTTGCCCAGGAAGGCTTCCTGCCGAAGAGCAAAGACAAAAAACAATACAAGACTCAGAGAAACAAAGCTGGGTTAGACTCAGCTAAACTCAGCTTGGCTAGAGTACCC
>NW_015150705.1:651244-670580 GCF_000732505.1 Cyprinodon variegatus
TTCATATTTCAATTTGTTTTCTCATCAGCGTGAGAGAGGGGAGGTAATACTCGGCAGGCAGGTATTTCTCGGCATAACACTGGCCGATTCTCCAGTCGTGAGAGAATTTTTTGGATAAGGCAGAGTTTTAGCCTCCTCGTGCGTAATGTGGTATACAAGGGGCGATCAGCGTCTCACGACCACTTCCCAATCAAGAATCGTAACGTTGGGAGAAAATCAAACATGTTTTAAATTCAGTCGGATGTTGTAAGGTGTTTGTGGGCAAATCCTGCTGTTGAAGCAGAGTCACAAACGTCTACGAGCCGATTTACCGTACCTGAACCTTACGCAATGCTCATGTGCAAACAAGAGAATACCTCTTCCTCCGGATTGACGAGTCCGACCAGCACCGTCTCTTGGCGCTGAGTCCGACCTGTGGGTTTTGAATGTGCAGTGTGAGCAGGAAGATCACATTAGAGCATCGGGCCCATACACTGTAAGAACATGAATCATGAGCTGTGAACTTTCAAAGCCTGCGGTTTCATCGTACAGTTTAAGCCGTTGCTGAGTACAATGGTTGAAAATGTATGCCCAGCCTTAGCCTTGCTACTGTTTTCAGGAATGCAATGATGTTAAACCTGCTAACTTGATAGAAATAGCAAGAAAAAATTCTCTATACTGATTTCAATTTCTATCCAAGGAGAGACTAATTGAGAAAATGTCAGTAAAACTAAGAAAAAATTATATTAATGCTAAAACTATAACAATATTCATGCCACATAGTGTTTTGTTCTATTTTCATTCACACCTAAGGAGAATTTAGAGAAGCCAATTAACCTAACAGTCATGTTTTTGGGAGGAATCAAACCTATCACCCTCTTGCTGCAAAGCAGCAGTGCTACTCACTGTGCCACTGAGTATTCCTCCCTGTTGAAAAATGCGATAATATTTCTGTATCATTTATTTTTGCATCATTTCATAGAACATATATTAGAGAATTATAATGTACAGAAGGATGTTTTCAAGCTTTTGTTTCTGTTAATAATGATGATTTTCTGTTAGCCGTCACAGGAAAAAAAACAACATCTAAAAGTAGAGCGTAGCTTCAGACCACAAGAAAAATAATAATAAAAAAAATATTGTTGATGCAGTTAAAAGTATGTTTAGCACAGAGTTAAAGGTTGTTTCCTGTTGTTATTTTCTTTTAAAGAAAACTGATTTGGTTTGCATCCGGAGTAAAAACTGTCCCAAGTCTTTGTGCAAGTAGTAATAACTCTGTTTACCTACACCTGCATAACCTAGAAGCAAAATAGTCTCATCAGATCACTTTTAATTAATTAAACGAGCCTCATCAGAACATGTTCTAATCTACTGAACATGACTGCGGGCTTATTCTAACAAAGAATAATCTCTTGACATTTTTACGGTTGAATGACTTTAGATTTAATCTCTTTCCATAAGATTAAATAAAAATTTGCCTACAGTTAAAGCCAATTCTATCAGCCTAATCACTGCATAAAATAAGTAAATTGAAATAAGGTGAGTGCTTTATTATAATATGAAAGAGTAATATTCCAATATGGGATATTTTAGCATCGGTGATAATGGAGTTAACGACAAGTATTTACATTTATTCTTACTAGATTGTTGTGAAAGAGTAATACTTTTCCAAACGTTGGGTCCATGTTAGGGTGACATATAGATCAGTATCGGATTGGGGGCCTCATTTAGGCAGGGGTTTCAGTCCTTGATGGAGCTCTCTGCAGTTTAATTCCAGACCTTTGCTGCATCTCTGCCTGTTTCCTTCCTAGATACCGTAAAGAAAAGCCAGGCACAATCTCTTTTTTCCAAAAAACCTCTGTGTTAAGAAGCAATGGGTACGTGTAGAGTCCAGTTTATACAAGTTTTCTCCACAAAAAAACGTTTCAGGGTTGATCTACATCACTGAGAGAGATGGGGAGTTAAAATGGGGCCACGTAGCTCATTTACCCTCTGGGAACTCTGAAGCAGATTCAATCTGTTTCGGTTGATGATGTTGACTTTTTTCATCTTTTTTTTTTTTTTTTAAGTTGCATGTCAACGAGGACCATCTGAGTCCATCTGAATTTAGTTTTTGATTGAAGTTCTGATCAAACCGATCCTTTTAACTGTAGAGTATGCAGAACGTGTCATCTTTCCTTCTATTTGTAGTATATTTGATGAACTTTTGAGTTTCATGCTGACCACCCGGGAGATAATTGAGCCAAATAATAAAGCAGCTTATCAAACAACTGAAATAAATAATCCTTTATCATCTTAAGGCTCTTGATAGGCGTACAAGCCCATGCATACGGATAAAAACAAGGTTCAGAGAAGGAGATGTTGTCCTGGGATGCCTGCCGTTACATGTAATAGGGTTAGGCAGATGCCTATGTGCTCTGGGTGGGTTATAAAACAATATTTGAAGTTTTTAAGATCTTGACATGTTCTGTTCAGTCCATCATCTGAAAACTGAAACACTCTGACACAATTGAAAACCTACCAAGATGTTGTTGTTCGCCTAAACTAAAAGGCCAGACATGGAGAAGATCAATCAGACAGGCAGCCTAGAGGGTAGGGGAAATCTGGAGTTAGTGAGAGCCATGATGGAGACACAGCAAACATGCAGCATTAGCTTCCCTACATTAGATCTGCAGATCTTTTTAGCTGTCACAAAAAAACATAGTGGATAGTAAGAAAAGCAACTCTGCATGTCCTCCATAAGAACCCTGCAAGGGTAAGCATCATGGTACAGGCCTGAGTTCAAAAAGGACTTTTATTTTCGCTGTAGTTGTTTCAAAGGACTGTTGTTCAGAGGATCCAAATGAATGTTGAATTTGGGCTGAAGATCTGAGCAAACAAATAATTTGTTAAATGTTACAAGCTCAGCATGCTACAGTAGTAGCCAGTAAACATTTCCCCACTTTCCTTGATGGGTCCTTGGCTGGTCCCCTACAATTCATTTATAAACATCAATCTTTGTACTAAAACATTCTTTCTGTCATGATTTTTGGACAATTAGATTTAAAGAGAAGCATCATCTCCTGGTCAGACCCTGTCATTCAGTGAAAGGATGGAGTCAGAGTTAAAAAAAAATATGCATGCCCAGGGGAATGCCAGTGGCTGGAAGTTGGAGGGGATTTTGCTGGGAGTTGCAGGGAAGTTGGCTGCCATTCAGCTGGTGTTTGACTGGGAATGGCCATTTGGAAGTCCTGCTACTGTAGGCATTTAATTAGGGCAATGAACATATTAGTTGTTGTAAGTGGGAAATGTGATGTAGAAATTTTGTGTTAATGTGTGATTATTGTGATGTTTTGTTAATTTGACTGTTTCGCATAACGGTTTGAGTACATTATGTGTGTTTGTGAGGGTTTTATTTCATGCTATGACTTACAGTCATAGTTGTACAATTTTATGAGGATATTATTTATATTAAGCTAATCTTTAAAATCTGCATCAGTGGTAGGATATAGAATTCTTCATCACTTTGCAGTAGAGTGAATTAGGTTCAGGTAAACCTTTGGAAATTAAGAGATACTAACAAACATCAGCCAGCCTCCCCACTAAAGTAACACTTCATTAGTGCCCTTGACAAACTCACTGACAGCATACACACCACCTAATTCATGTAAACTGACTCACCTTTCAGGTGGAATCTAAATCTCTTTGTAAGTCCCTGTCAAGTCCACATGTTGGTTAAAAACGCAGCCAGGGATGAGAGATGGAGGAGGTCTCCTGGGCTGCAGCAGCATAGCCCTGCCGTTACATGTTATTGGGTTAGACAGCTGCATATTAGCTGTGTATCATCTCCTTTGACACAGACGCTGATCTCACTCCGTACCTGCAGCTGTATGTTTACACGGAGGGAGCAGTCAGCATGGGACCTCTTCACTACTTCTAATTTGGTTTTAATTTGGATAAAAATGCAACATGAACAAAGATAATCATTACTGACTGTTTAACTTTATAAACCGCAAAGGACTTCATGAAAGAAAAAAACCTTTTCTGGAAGCAGTAAAATATGTATTGAATTAGGGTTGAAACAATTAATCAGATTAATTGTGATTAATCGATTATTGAAATAATCGTCAACTAATTTAGTAACTGATTAGAGACTCTTAAACATGTCATTAGCCAACAGAGAAACCCACTTAGAGCAGCACTTATACCAATGTAAACATTTTGCATTTAATATGAAAATATATTTTTCATCTGTCAATATGCTCTATTCAGACCTCCTCAAATGGAAAAGCTGATGCCGTCATCAGACAGGCAGTGGTGGTGGACAGTGGCCGCGCAGCTGGCCAGCAGGGGATCTGACTCGGCTTTTTTTGTCAAATGGGAAAAGAGCCAAAAGCCGATTGTTAGCGGATCAACCCGGTTTTGAAAAACCCAGGTTTTCAGTGGGAAACCGCCTTAATTGATTTATTTGTTGATATTTTTTCTCTAAAGCAATTAACAATTGGTGAGCAAAAGGTGCCTTAAAGATTATTTAAAGTATTTAAACCAGATGAAGCTAAAACTATGTCACTTAAAGGTATAGACATGAAATTCTGTGAAGAAATTACATCTAACAAAACCTGCAAAGCTTTTTCTGACATAAAAATCCTTGATTTTATGCTCCCCCAAACCACTACGGAACTTCTTTTTTCATCAGTACGTTGTTCATGAATATGTTCTGGATAGATCATATTCATGAACAAAAATCTAATTCATTTCAGCATAATTACTGCTGTGAATGGATTGCCGTTTTCTGCTAATGTAATGTGTTAGTTATAAATTCATTAATCACTAAACTAGTTGATTATTCAAGTCGATTAATCAAGATTATTTATTAACCCCTTTTATCAATTATACCTTAACTTGCCAAACAAATTTGAGAGGCACATTCTGTAGTCACTCAGGTTATCCCAGTTGGACATTTAAACTTGTTTGTTGATCTGAAACAAAAAAGGAAGAAACCTGTAAGGGGACAAAAACGTTTTCACACCACTGTAGGTCTTTTCCAGAAGTAAAGCTGCTACCTAAGAGTTAACATACCTGGAATAAAGGTAAATCTGCTTATTTTTAAGAGGGAAAAAACTGTCTAGACACAGCACTAGTCTGCTGCTTTACACCTCATAACATCTGTGGTGCAGAAAATGAATTCCTTGAAAGCTCATAGTGATTTTAGAACGCATGACGGAGCAGGATGGAGTTTAGTTTCTGACTCAAGGACACTTATGGGGGCACGTTTGACGTTTGATGGACGTATCTGCAGAAATAATTCAACCTGTAAGCAGACAGGTTCACTAAAAGGCAGAGCTGCTGCTCAGAAGGAAATCATCTTATCAATGAAAGTTGAGGGCAAGGGGAGAAGCCAAGAAGAAATGCTGAGGTTAAAGGTGAGCTGAGAGGGATTATATTTCTTGCCATTTACAAGGTTTTGAGACTTGTCAAGAATATTTGAGGTTTTCCATCCTTATGTTATTGATTTGTTATCTTTGTTTTCTCTATTGATCATGCTACTAGAACCATGGAGCTTTAACTAAGTCAAGCATTTCAAAACATTTAAGATAAAATGAGCAGCAAATTAAAAGTTTGTTCTTTAATTTCCAATCCTTTTTTACTATTACAGTTACAAGCATCGCCAAATTTACACCAAAGGCCTGATTCAGCAATCAGTATGTCTGTCCCCTGGTCATTCTCCCGCAAAGACTCCCCATGGACCTAAAGAGAATATTTAGGCTTTGTAAGGTGGAGAAGCAAAGCCTTGAGTTAGTGAAACTGACTCACCTTCCTCACACTTTGCTTCAAACATCTTAAGTGTAGATTTTAAAAGGTCAGTGCTTAAAAAGGCAGAGAAAATAAGAGGACAGAGAAACATAATTTCCTTGTGGACAAGGAAGTATTTTAAAACTAAAACCCTTCTAAATGATGATGATTTTATTCCTCAGCATCCCTTTACACATCAACAGGGAATCATTAAACTTAAAAGCCTCTTTTAAGACACATCAGTGCCCACCTAGAAGGAAACATTGACATTTTTTCAGTGGAGAATCTTGACTGTAGACTGAGGCTATGTCCACAGAGTCGAATAAGGTATTCCCACAGAAAGGTTTGAACATAAAGATGAAACTGCACCAAGATGAGGGAGCTGCATGTGCGTTATTATACTTATACATTTTGCCAGTGAGCATTGTAGAAACGCTGCAACAGAACTAAAGAAAGAATAAGAAAGGAGAGCAGAGCATCATCAAACACAGGAAAAAAAGTAAAACGTGTTGGGGTATAATCCAAAATCAATTGAGTAGTTTTTGTATCATAGCTTCTGTAACAGAAATTCATCTCCAAGGTTTGCCATTAGGTGGGGTATGCAGGACCTCAGAATAAAAGACCCAGAACTCAAGCAGACAGAACAGAAGTTTTCTCAAACCAAAGCATTAATTTACTGCTCAGTACAGTAAATAGCGGCTTGTCAGCTGGGACAGGATGACTGGTATCTCTGGTTTTTAAGTTCAGTCCGAGCCGAGAGTTCCAGGAGTGAAGCAGAGCAGACTGATGAGCAGAAGCCAGCAGACAAGGAAGAGCAGAAGTATTCGGAGGGGAAATCCAAAGTCGTGTCGATGCAGGGGCAGATGTCCAGGCCAGAAGATCAGAGATCCGAAGAGGAACCAAAGGAATATCCAAGCCGGGGTCCGGAGACAGATCCAAGATCGTTAGCAGGCAGAATCCAAATAGCAGTACGAAGACAGGACAAGCAAAACAGAGCAGAACAGGGGCAAGCAAAAAGTCCAAGGGCAGGAACTACTCAGGATCAGGTAATCAGATACACACTGGATACGCTAGAGAACTCTCACATGGCTCAAATAATCTGGCACTGATGGCTGGGAACGAGCAGTTTAAATAGGAACTGGAACAGGTGGATCTGATAAGTGAGAGTGAAAACTGGGCGGAGCTAGGAGGGGGGAAGAAATGAATCAATAATCCAGTCATCCTTGCCAAGATTAAGACAGGGGCCTGTGTGAGTGCATGAATGCAACAAGAGGAGAGGTCCACATTGGCTAGCTTGCTCAAACATGAACATGAACATAGTATGCAGTTCTACAGAGCTGAAAAAGGAGGTGGGAACTTTGCGGGCAGGCCTTGATTATTGTTAAGCTTTGGTCTGGATTGGAACCCCTGCTCAACCAAGAAGTTTGTAGATATTTAAAATGGCTATTTTAGTTTGACACCTGCTAAGACTCAATTCCACTGATCGTCCAACAGACATCTGCATGGGAAGATGAATGCAAGACCATCTATATCCAGGGTTTCGTATTATCTACAGAATACAACAGCAGCCAGTATATCATATTTATTGAGAAACAATAGCAGTAACCGTTATAGATTCACTGCTACACACATGTAGAGCATAAAAGTAAGAAGTTTTTAGGTTTGTAATGAATATCTTTCTGGGATAACTGGTCAAAGTGTGGTATCCTAAACCAAACTTAGACAACTTTATGTGATTTTGTATACACAGAGTGTATAAATAACGAAATAGATAACTTGGGTCCCAAAATATTTTTTCTCTTTGCTGGATTATTTGTTTATGTGCCTCGAGCAGAATTTGATGTGCTAAATTAAAACATATGGCTGAATTCATTTTTGTTTTATTTTTATCTATGAAAGAATTTTGACATTGCACTGAACATATCAATCTAAAGAGAACTCTTTAGTATTGGACTTTTTATCTTCAAAAGGCGTGTATTCCAGCTGACTGATGTAATATTGCCCATAAAAGTAAGATGGTACAGTACAAAATCAACACTCTTCTGTACACCAGCCAGTTGGTCTCTTTTCCACAACCACATCCATCTGAATCTGTTTGAATGTCTGACAGCACTAATGAATGACATTGGTGTTGCTTGTTGTTTTATGTCCCATGTGATTCAGTAAATGAATCATACAATAAGAGCAGATAAACCTGAAGTCATACCAAAGTTTCTTTGGTCAATGTTTCACACCATGTCATGGAATAGTCATGTAAGGTTGCTAAAATCAGGCTGTAAGAAGGAAATAAGTGGTGCTAACTCTAATCAAGGCCAGTTGAAACTGGTTCTGCTGCACAACCAGTGCACCCTTATGGCCATTAAGCATTCGCAATTTTTTGCCCTTTTCGGGACGTATTTCCAGTCATGCGAGAATTTTTCGATCGGGCCGACTTTCAGCCTGATCGTGCCTTGTGCATCGTGTAGTGTACAGGGGGTAACAAGGGGAGGTCAGCCTCTCACAACTACCTCCCAATCACGAATCGTGAGGTCAGGAGCAAATCAAACATGTTTGATATTCAGTCGGCCGTCGTGGGCAAATCGCTCAGTGTGCAAGCAAGGACTCTTCTTCTTCCTCTCAGATGAAAACACAGAAGCATGGCGGGGGTGCCAGTGAAATTGAGTTCTTTCTGTAAAATTAACAGACCATAGTGGCCACGTTTGCTCAGTCATGTCTTTGTCCAAATCCATTGTCGCCTTTTCTTTTTAGGGCTTTCTGCACACTAAATTGCACTAATTACCAAGGCAGCGCGTTTCACTCTAGTGAGCTTCATATTCCCCTTGGGTTCGTTTGGCTTCTGGATAGACGAGTGTGAGTAGCGCCATCTCACTGTGGAGCCGAGTCCGACGTGGTTTTTAGACGTACCAAGTGAGCAGGTAGATCGCATCAGAACTCACACTGTACGATGAAACCCTGCGGATTAGTTGTACTGTGTGAGCTGTAGCTGCGTGCAACGATTGAAAAGATCGCACAGTGTATGCCCGGCTTTAGAGATCGGTACAGCTTACATTTGAGCTGATACACTACCATTGTCCTGTACCTGTGTCTTCACTAAACTAACACTAACACTAGGCTTATTTAACAAGAGCTGAGGATGATAATGATGAGGCTGTGTGTTTTGCTGGCTGCAGATGATGAGTAGCTAACATTGCAGGAGTTGTAGCGAAAGATCTGCAGCTGCTGAAAATTGTTAACCTTAAGTTCAACAAGTTCTTCCTCAGATTAAAAGTTTTTTCACTGTTGGCCTTATACTTTGTGTCACGACAAAGGGTTCATACAGGAATGAGTAACTCTAATTTCATGTTTTTTAATGCTCTTTTTATGCACTCAGAAATAATTTTAATGCCATCAACAAGTACCCATGACTCATATATACATGGCAAAACCCTTCATCATCTTCATAGTCGAAGGATTGCAGCCATGTCCCGGATTCCTTGTTTTCCAACCATTCTTGTTGAACTTAGGATTTTCCCATCGTCTAGCTTTTTCTCCGCCTCGAGCTGTTTTTCCTAACATACGACTTTACGATCGACCGGAAGCAGTTCCGCACAAATATATTGCAATATAATATATGTGATGTTTTTATAAAGGTTTTTTTTTTTTTTAAATAAAACATTTTAAATGCCACAATGATCACATTTAATGAATTTTAATGCCAATTCAGGCCTTAATTAAAAATAATTATAATTCAATGATTTTTAATGACCTGCGGAAAACCTGCACAAATAGTGCAGTGGGTAAAATCAGCGTCATGTTTGTAAAAGTGGAGCCATTCCCACCAGTGTTTTCTATTAGCCATGCTAGCTTTGTTTATTATGCTATCGGAGCACCATCACCCTCTTGTGCGTGCATTGCCATGTTCATATCCGGCATAGAAAATCTCCCACTTTTCCACCCTCTCTGCGTCACAATGTTGTCGATGTTGATGTTGATTTTATGTGAATGGGTACTCCCTTATCAGTTTCCAACATTAATTACAAAAGTATTAAGTTATAGTTACTAGTAACTTCTCTGAAAAGTAACTCAGTTAATGCTCCATGAAAGTAACTCGTTACTAGGCAAAATAACTATGTAATTACTTTTTATGTTTTAGGAAGTCAAAGAATTTGGAAAACTGTTTTTTTTTTGTATTGGAATTTTTTATTCATTATAAAATAAAATAATTAATTCAAAGTTCTACACATTTGAAAACATAAAAAAATGTAGTAACTAATAAGTAACAAATCTGTCCCTAATGGCCCTAGGGTTGAAGATGCACCTTTTGTAGATTTCCGGTCATCCATCATTTCATTTCATTCAATCTGAATACAGCATTTTGATAATATCACAATATTTCTTTATATTTTGGGACAAGGGTTTTTTTTCCTTACTGCTTAAGCAATCCTAAATTGTGATTTGAAATTCAGCTTTTATAATGTTTTGTCTTGAAGCTTATTTTATAGATTTTTTCTTTCAGGTATGTATAGTCTGCAAGCTTCCATTTGCTTCTTTATTTGTGTTTTACTGGTGATCTGCCTCAATTTCCGTACTGTGGGACAATGCTGTACATTTTTATTCTATTACAACAAATAAATGTAAAGGGTTGGACGTAGAGGACATGACCCATGCAGTACCTGTCGCAGGTTCGAGTCCCGGCCCTGCTGACCTTTACAAAATGTCTCTACCCTCTCTTTTAAACCACTTTCCTTTCTCCATGCTATCGAAAATTACAAAATAAAGGCAACTGGAACCTAAAAATAATGTTTTAAAAAAAAATACCAAACACCTATGGTATTTTTTTTTTCTAGTTTTAAGTGTCCTAACTCCACACTGGAGTACAATTGATTTACTTTGAATAAAAAATACTCTTTCAGGTAGAGATACTCCGCTTGGGCAGTTCTTCCAATTATGAGGTTTAAAACTGTCACATTTTGCTTCTAATACGTCATGCAGAACTGACTCTCTGGCTACAGCATCACCACTACATTTGCAAATGTCACTATGGTGAATGCGGAGGTGTCACTTCCTCCCAGGTTCTGCATAGCGGATAGAGTCTGGATTAATTCTCCTGCAGATTAATATCTCCTGCAGATAATGTCCACTGCAGTCCCAGAAGTGTCATATCTCCAAACACTCAATCAGAGCACCAGCAATGATGGCAATTAATTTCAACTTTAGGCAGGTTTGCTATGCCTTTTTCAACGTACCAAAACATTTCCACAGAGTTGGGCTATTTTTTGTCAGTTCTATAAATGAGGTATTAAAATTCTGAAGCAGTCTATCCAGAATAGCAATGAAAGAAGGATCTCCCTTTGGAAAGGAGCAGCGGCGGCGTTTCCATCGACGCCTCCGGATTCGGCAGCACTGAATCCCGCCTTGCCGCGGAGCCACGCGCAGCAGCGGAGTCATTAGAGCAGTTGGAAAGATGATTTCAGATCAATCTGTCACCGACTCCCGTGATGCCGCCCCAGAGTTGCATTAATGGGGACATTATTAAATCAGCACGAGAAACAGGTGCCAGATTTTACTGTGATTCAAGCTGCCACTTAAACCTTTGTTTTATCCCACTCTCCCAATTTTATGAATAATTTTCCTTTTACTCTTATGGTTAAACTCCTACTTGCACTTTAAAAAGGTAATTTATCATTTACTGAGATGCAGGATAAAAGGCTCCCGTTACAGCACATGTTGGAATGAAAACAACCCTTTTTACTTTGAGGTGTAACTTTGATATGAAGCTTTATTTTCGTAACTTTTCTGAACTTTGGTTGGGCAGGTAAAATAGAAAAGTGTCTTACAAAGGCAGGAAGAGATCAGAGCCAGCTGAAAATAATACAGTATATTCTAATCGTTTTATCTGATGCCACTGTTTAAGTTATCTCTGAAGACAAGCACCTGAGAGTATTAGGTAGAAACAAGCTGTTTGATGAACTCTTTTTCTTGGCTTGTATCTGAATTATTCAGATAATGTCAAGGTCTATGAGTGTTCCAATATGCATGGTTATCTCATTTGGAGATTCTCCTTTTCTCTTTTAAATGTTATTTTTAGCTCTTGCTTTGCTTTATTAGTGTTTGTAAAGTCACTCGTTTGGATGAATGTAACCTTTATTTATAATCTTACCCCTATCGATGCTTTTATTTGACAGGTTTGAGTCTAGTTGAGGATTTGTTTTTAGTTGATTTATTTTCAAGCAGTGACACACATTTTAATTACTTTTACAGGTCAACAATCTAAAATATCATCAAAAGTTAATCTATTTTAGTGATCAAATCGTTTTGAGCTGCTGGGCCTGTTCTATTATGTCCGACATGTGTCCAACAGGCAGTCACTGATAACATCTTCAAGGGGGATAAAAATCAAAAAGTAAGGAAGCAGGCTGTACATTCAATCCTGGGTCACTGCTTATTAAATTAAAAGTTAGTGGAAGGAAAAAAAATGTTTGAACAAGATATTCAGTAGTAGCCATTCAAATTTTCCCAACTTTTCATGATAAGTTCTTGGCTGATCCGTGGCTCGTCCCCTACAGTTCCTTTTTAAACATCTAAAATATTCTTTTTGTCATGATTTGTGGACATTAAGATCTAAAGAGAAGTGTTATCTCCTGGTGAGACCCTGTAATTTAGTGAAAGGATGGAGTCAGATGGAAGATGGAGTGGATTTTGCTGCCTTTTGGCTGGTTTTTGACTTTTGAATAGCTGCTACTGTACAAGGAACAGCAATGGCTGCAGCCTTTGGATGACTGTTTTCAGTTTCCTTAGTCTATAACGTTTGAGGCTCTGTCATCTGCTACTGTTGGTTTATCAAGTTTTATTACATCCAAAGTGAGTACAGCCTTCTAGCCAGAGATTTAAGAGCACCCGTACTGACAAACATGACTGACTGTCTTTTATTATGAAAAAATTTTTATTGAACTGAATGTTGAAGTATTCATTACCTGTAATTGAAAAGAAATAAAACACTTTGTGGAATTAAACAGTATGAGTTTCAATAAGCACACATAGAGCAGCACTTTGTTGAACCGCCTTTTGATTCAGTTTCCGTTCACACCTGCCATTAATTATATGGAACCAGATGAAGCTAAGCCAAGTACTAGTGGTGTATCTTAACAAGTCACACATGACTGTAGAAAATATGAGTCAACAGGGGAGTGTTGTGTTGATTTAAAATCTTTATTTGTCAGTTAGATGCTACGGAGTGAGTTAATTCCTCAGCATTCTAATGGATTTAGGCATACCTACAAATTAACAACAGAATGAGTTCATGAGCAGAAAACCGAAGTTTGTGAATAAATGTAACATATTCAAGACCTAAATTCAATGGGTAAACTTTGGGCTCCTTGAAATAAGGGAGAAAAAATTAGTTTCTTTTATGTATTTTATTAGTTTAAGAAAAATTGACAATTCAGAATTGGTTATTATTTATTGCCACTCCTTCAAACAGATATTTTCCAGTTTTACCACTTCTCCCTCCTCAATTAGGATATCAGCATCTTTCCCTGTCTTTATACTTCTTGTTCTTTTATTACTTTTTTTTATCTATTTCCTTCCATTTTCTTACGCTTAGTACTTGTCAGTGTCGAGGTGGGGCCAGTGCCTATTTATGGTAGTCTATGGCAGGGTTCACCCAGGAGAGGTTGGCAGTCTGTCGCAGGGAAACACAACCATGCACACGCACTCTAACACCTAAGGAAAATTTAGAGAAGCCAGTTAGCCTAACAGTCATGTGGGAGGAAGGCAGAGTGCCTGGAGAGCAGCCATGCATGCACAGGGAGAACAAGAAAACTCCATGCAGAAAGACCCTGGGCCAGGAATCGAACCGAGAACCTTCGTGCTGCAAGGCAGCAGTGCTACGCACTGCACCCCCATGAAGCCCCCTATAAATATGTTATCTTAGGTGGTGCACATTCTGAGTTTAAAACAGTGTTTCATCACACTAAGAAGAAGGTTTTTTTTTCTTTTACCATTTTCTCTTGGTCATCTCTCAGGGTGTTTTAAACTAAGAGCTTTTCTTTTGGTCCCAAAGCCACACAAAAGAAACCAACAGAAAAACAAACATGCATGTTCTATTCAGCAGCACCGGCTCAGATAAAGCATCAGGGTAACCTTTCAGATGAAGTGCAGCAATGAAAAAGTCCTGTTCTTTGGTAAAAGGGGTTCGCCGCACAGGTCAAGGCATTTTTGACCCGCGGTTTGAGTTAAGCAGTGACACAGCTCAGGATATTTGAATCCAGGACCTTTCGATATGAGTAGGTCCTATGAAGCTTTTAGTTGCCAGGTGACAGAGGATTAAAATGACGGAGCGGGCTGCTGCAGATCCGCAGGTGGAGGGAGGACCTCATAACTGTCCTAATTGATTTTTTCATGCTCCGGTGGTTAACGAGGAGCCGGCCGAGATTGTGGGCGACAGCTTCATCTCCTGAACAGCATGTGAGTTAGAGGAGGGATATAATGGAGACAACGCTCTTCTTTAATTCCTGCTCTGTTTGGATTCAGGGTTTTTATTTAGCAGGGAGAGAGAAGTTTTCATGCATGCACGTTCTAAATGAGACCACTCTTCTGATAACCGGCTTGTTTTGGAGGGTGAAGGAGTCTGAACTCTCGGCTGTAGTTGTTCCACCTCTGATCGCTGGATCAGCATTGAACTGCCAAACAAAGGGGACATTTACTCGGCATGTGTTTGTTTCTGGTTAACTCTGGCAGCCTGTGCATGCACCCCCACCGCATACCAAACAAGCAATGCGGTGGGTACACCTCCTCCTAATTGTTATTCTATTGATCCATGAAAATGGGGGTAGGGAATCAGTCAGACCTGATGATATGAGACTTTGTGCACCTACTGCTGAAATACAGCCATGTCACTGAGAGATATGCTGTCAGATTGAAACAACTCTGTAACTATTCTAATCAAAGGCAGAATTAGAAGAACTAATATGGGGATGCTAGTTTTTACTGTCTGAAACCATAATTTTCCTTCATAATTCATTTTGTTAGCTGCATCTAAATAATACGAAGGGGAATGGATTACCAGACGGAAGACATTCATAATTCAAACATTTTTTTGTGTAATCTGTGTTTCTTCCTTGCATCAGTCACAACATTTGCAATCGTCTTCAATTCCTGCTTCAGAAGTTACTGCGGTCTTTCATTTCAGATTCAGCGGTAGAGATGGGGGTCACAGGAACAGTGCAGAGTTGCGGTTATGAGAAATGACAGAACAGGGAGGGGTAAATATCAGAGCAAGACACACAGCTCCTTAGGTTTGTGGTCCTGCTGCTTCAAGGCCCCACGTCTCCTCAGCTCCTGTCAGCTCATCAAGGCCACATCCCAGCCTATCCCCGTTGGAATACCGCATCAAACAGCCCGGGGAGCCTTTTATCCTAAACAGAACACCGCCTCTTGCCACAGCACTCGCTCCGCTACCAGCCGCACGCGGATGGCAAAGTTTAACACAGCGGAGTGAAAGTCAATACCCCTGCCGAGTTGGCGGACCTCTGATACGAGTGGGGGTAACAGTGAAAAGGTCACCAGGAAAATGAAATCTTGAAAGACGAAGGTTGTCAGAAAGAGAGGAACAAGAAGGGGGAGTCAGATGAAGCCAAGCTGCTCCCTAATGTCACAGTTCACTCTTCTGACCCCAAAAAACCCACTAGAGCTTAAAGCTCTGCTAAAAGGCGTCTGACACAGAGCTGGCAAGATCTCACAATCCAAACTTAGAAAGAAACGTTTATTAAACAAAAAAGGAGAAAGATAAGATTAAAAAAACAGAACCTTTTGTATTTCAAGTAATTCAACCTTTAATTACAAAAAACAAACAGCGTTGGACGAAATAGTAAGCAGCTAAATTTAGTCCAGGTTAACATTTAGTTAAAGGACTGCTGAGATTTTTATTTTAACTAAGTTATAAAGATTAGTGTTAGTAATAAGCAGCAGAGAACTGTCCAATGGATTTCAGTTTAAAGAACAAAAATATAACTTTGCAAGAAGTAGTCAAATTAATACCTAACAACGTTAAACACTGCTAATTAAAACAGCAACTTAATCTAATTGCTATTTAAACTCAGGCTAATAGAAAATAAACCAACTGCTACTCAAACAAAAGACATAGTCAAGCTAATAGCTTTTCAATCTAACTGCTTTGTTGCGCAATTAACCAATTAAAAAAGATGTATATGTTTATAAGACAGAGGAGAGACTGCAAAACAGTTTTGTCAACTTATTTACATAGTTTTGTAATTTTGTTGAGAAAGTTTATTATTCTATAAACTCTTGACAATCCAAACCCTCCAAACACCAGACCTCTTTTAGACGTTGGTTTTTTAGGCTAAATCTGGTCGGTCCACCATAGTCTTGATTTAGTCTATAAATACTTATTGAAAATTCGGCTCCTGTGTTGTGTCTGGTCAGTCTGATTTTGTCCTACTTGAGTCCTATAAAAGACGTTGAAAATACATCAATGATCTGAAAATTACCGCTTTTCACTTTTCAACCAATTGTAGACGTTTTTTGGACGTAAATCATGTCGTGTGTTTAATGTTGTCAGGCTTTTTGCTCGGTGGGAAAGGGGCAAAAATCTAACAACATCAGGGAGTGGTGGCCCAGTGGTTATATCATTGCACTTGGGCCTAAGAGGTTCTGAGTTCAAGTACCACACACTCCAATGGACTGCCACTCTGGATCCCTGAGCAAGACCCTTAACCCCAGACTGGCAGCCCACTGCTCCCTTAACGGGATGAGTTTAATGCAGATAGTTAATTTTGTTGCTATGTACTTGGGACAGTGTAATGACATTAAAGTTGGGAATTACACCAAAAATGAAAGTTTTTTCATAGCTCAGAATTAGTAGTTTATAGGGCGGTGCAACCAATGGGAGAAGCTATTGACGAAATGGGGAAAAACTTCTCAATCTTATGGGTTTTACCTGTATATGAAAACGTGTTTGGCTGCAGAGGAGTTTAAACCTTGCAAAAACAGCCACAGATCACTCCACCTTCCACGCTCTTATCAGGTGCTGTTATTTTTGAAAGAAGTCATACCAGCTAACATTTTCTCTGCACTCTGCTTTATTCTTTCATCAGCAGATCAATACTAGGAGCAAGACATGGCTCCCTTTTCTTGTGGTTTTGTATTTTTTTTCTTCAGTGTTATAATTCCAGACTTTTTGGAGTCCGATGCTAAAGCTGGGAATAGTCACTGCTGCCACCCTCTGGTTTGGGGAGGAACTGCTTGTTTCGTCGAATAATGTTCAAGAATTCTTAAAAAAAAATCTGGCAGCTGGATCATTATCTGAATCATCACCTAAATTGAATGGATTGTTCTTTAGCATGAGGAGCTCTGGTAAAAAAAAAAACAAACAAAAAAAAACAATTAAATCTGGCAAGACATTTTTAAGTAATCCAGCTATCAGACAAATATCCTTGGCGGAGATAAAAAAAAAATGAAAAACTGCTTATGGTGTTTCCGCCAAAACCCATCAACAATGTTTAATGTGTCACAGCTGTAATGCCTCCTAAGAGTAAAGTAGACCAATATTTATCCCTACATTATTTCACTTTTAACATGTATTTTTTGGTAATTGTCCTAAATAGCTTTAGCAGAAAGTACCTTCATGCAACTATACTACTTATTTGAAACAAACTAAAATCTCAAATCAATAGTCTGTATATAAATCAATACTTTTTAAATTTGCAGACTTTGAAAAGGACTGAACTGTAGACTTGTTTATTTCCTCTGTATATGTGAAACTATTTTTTGTTTAAGGTATGTACAGATAATGGGCACAGTGTTGTCAACGTTGCCCTTTAGATGCAACCGATTCTATTTTAGAAGTTGTTTTATCAGTGGAAGAAGCATAAATTCTTGACATTTTGTTCAATGCTGAAGTGGTTTTCTACCATTTTGGAAATACATCTTATAAGTCCCATGTGGTATGTTTAATGAGACTACGCTTATAGATATGATTTGATATATTAATGCTCCAATTTCATTACAAATGTGTCTTTGCGTGTACCTGCTGTGATACATAAATAATAATAATATAAAAAACATCCCTGTAATGGGGACGCCCTGTGGCAAGTCTGGTGTTTTACAATTAAGGCCAAGCAGGTTATATCTATCTTTTCACCAATTACTGTAAAGGTTACAGAAACCTTACCTGCAAAAAGAAATGAAATCTCTTGTTTTTTTTTTTCCTCAACAAAGATGCAATGACTTCCCAATCTAATTTCCCTTTGTTTCAACCCTCAGCCAAGAACCCAGACATGAACACCCCCAACTTTGGATCCCAAAGACACAGAATAGCTCTTTGTAGCGCAGCTTGTTCTGCTGCATGCCATTTTAATCTTGGGCAGAAGGGAAGAGAGCTGCTGCTCTTATCTTAGATGACATGGAGGCTTTGCTCCCCCTCTCTGGGGCTCTCTCGTCTTGTTCCTCTGAAACCTAACCCTCTTTTATGCTCTTCCCTCATGGTGGTTTGGTGGCAAAGAGATACAGCGAACGCGACTGGCTAACTTTTGTTTAGCTCATTCCATCTGAGGTCTGTGGCATGGTAACTGAGTGTGAAAGGGCTGGGTGTTACTTTCTGTGGTAAATCGTCCAGTTGTACTGACTAGTCCTCGTGCTCTTAGCTGTTCTTTTTTTTGCCTGGAGCCCTTAAAAGCTTCTTTAGGTCTCTTTTTTTTGCAAAGCAGGCAAAGAAATGACAGACTCTTCCTGTTTCAGATCTATGAAATGTTCTTTAATGAGGAGCTTTCAAACCTCAAGCAGGTTCTGAGCAGAAATCTATCTTTTCAAGTTTTAAAGGGGTGTGGGAAAGTTTTAATCCTCTGACAAATGTCTTTTATTGAAGCTTTTTGTAAAATTAGAAGTTTGAGATCAGCTGGCAAGTTAATTTTTAAAGAAAAATATGTTTTTTTCTAAGGAAGAACTATTTTATTAGAAATAAAGCCATCCAAACCAACCTTACCTTATGTTTAAAAACAATTTTTAACTATGATATCTGAAATTCAATTACAGCGGCCAGAGATAGTAACCACTGAGGATGGTGAAAGTGGTGAAAACGCTGGAAACCATTTAAGACCCTGAAAAAAACATAGAGAAATTTGATTAAGAAATTAAACCAATACAGTAAAATGCTGGTTCTTTGTGTTCTGAGCGGCCTGATGGGACTGCCTCCTGGTTCTGAGAGCGGTTGAGTGGTTGGGCAATACTTTTCATAATTAAGCTACAGGTTCTGCACCATGGTGTTGCTGTAACAGAACGGGAAAGCTAGAGGAAACTGAAAACCTTCATATTTTTGATCTGCCGCCCCTTCCTCCACATTCATGCGTACTCAGGTCAGTTTGCCTCTTCATAACAACTGTTAAGGCTGATTTATGCTCAGAAACCAGGTCATCTATGTGTATCGCAGTGAACACAAATGTGCCCCCGTCCTTTGTGCAGAGACTCTGCTGCACCTCTCCAAAAATGTAGGCCCCTGATTGGTCAAATCTACATCCGCTCTACACTATGCATACCGTAAATTCTCTAATATAGGCCCGGGCCTTTATTTCACTCAAGTGCATCGCGGTCC
>NW_015150705.1:670915-702936 GCF_000732505.1 Cyprinodon variegatus
GTTACTTACTACCACAAGTATAATGTTGAGGTATGCCCAGAAAAAACGTTTATAGCCCCGGCCTGTATTAGAGACCGGCCATTATTTACCTCCTCTGACAGCAAGACCAGCCATTATTAGAGACCCGGCCGCTATTGGAATACAGGCCAATATTAGAGAATTTACGGTATTTCCTGTTTGGTATCTTACCGGCTTGTTTTGTTTGAGGTTGGACCCGCTAAAAGAACGAGGTGCGCGAGAACGCTGGGACCCTTTTTCCACTTGGATCCCCGCTCTTTTTCACCCACTTGCCCCCACTTTCTTACTGCCTCAGCCGTATCTAGACCCACAGCTAGTTCCTGATTGTCCCTCTTGCGTTGTGGCATGGAATACACAGCGCAGACCACGCTTTAAAATTGGGCATAAATCAAAAATATCTGCAACAAGCTCACTGCGACACTTTGCTGCTGGAGTATAGCCAGGCCGTAAGACATACGATGTTTGGATTTCGGATTTGCATAAATGACCCCTCACATTCTAAAAACAGTTCCTTACCAATGAAATCGATCTGGTTGGAATCAGCAGAGGTGCATCGTTACAACATTTTATAATGCGATCCGTCCATAATTCCTAATAGTTACGTTTATGTAAACATGCTCAGTTTAACTTTAGAGATATTTGTTTTTCAATCAAAATGTGACCTCAGTCTTCAGCAACTTTTCCTTTGTATGCGTCTTTATCCTTGTGAAGATTCTCAGTCATCCAGGTCATAGCCAATTCGACTTTATTTGCAAGTTTGAAGACATTTCTCTTCCAGGAAGCTTTTTCAGTTCTATCATTCAAATAGTTTTAACTAATGTGAGGTATAAAGCTTATGTTGTCAGGTATAAACCTGAAAACAACTGAAAAGGCAAAGCAGTGAAAAGCTCAATTAACTACACCATTGGCTGTTGTTTTCCTTAGTTAGTTGTAGTGATCACAAATATCCTAGCATTTCCCAAAGGTCCTTTGGATTTACATAAGAGCAAGCAGATACGGATCTCCTGAAAGACTGATTAATGTAAACCAATCATTATCTCTATATAGGTCTAACAAGCATGTAATGGGCTTTTTCCTTGGTAAAGTTCAGCTTATTGTTGGAAGTAACGACAAAAGCTTCTTAAAGATGGCAGAACAGGTTGTGGCCTTTAAAACCGACTTAAGGAGAGGCGTATTTGATCCGGTGCGTGAAAACGCCGTATCCTCATAACATCCTGCGTATGACTGCAAAGCCAAAGTCCAGCAAAATGCAGAACACAAGTGTATCCAATCTATTTCTACGCCATATCTAAGCCTTTGTGTCAAGGCCTGAAGGGACTTGTTTTCCAAACATCTGCAACCATAATAGACTTAACTAACAGAGGCCCTTCCATGAGCCCAATAGGTTCAATTTGTTCTGCTAATCATTACCGGCTTCTCTGCCGCAGTGATGGGCGGTGTCGTTCAATGAGCCTGAATGACACCCTTTGCATGGACGCTCCAGACAAAGAGGGAGACCCTGCTTTTATTTTTTAGGGGGGGACCAGTCAAGCATTCACAAACAGATTGGTAACCAGTCAGGTCTTCAAAGAGACAAAGACAACGGGGTGGGCTGCAGGGATGGGACGGTGGGGCGACTGTGAAGAAGAATGACCTGCCAAATGAGAAAGAAGACTTATTGAAAGGGACAGAGTGGGAGAAAGGAAAAACATATTGAACCGATAGAGAAGCACAACCTTTTGACCATCTGCCTCAGTGGGTGACAACAGCCTTCATCTGTATTTTTAGAGCTGTACAACACACCAAATTACTCTGTCAGAAAGATTAAGGAGAGTCAATGGGCTGTCGAGTGGAAAAAAGGGGCAAAGTCATCCCAATGTGGAAACTTTGCATGTTTGTGTCTGAAGCTACAAAACTTTTAAGTTGTCAAAAAAAAAAAAAAAAACTCCACATGGAGATCATTCAGAAAAATAAACAGGAGCCCAGGCTCCAATTTGTGAAATAAAAATCTCATTTATGTTTAAACATGGTTGAGTACATCTCCAAACTGATTTCAATTTCGTCACCCTTTCCTTCCTGTGGAGAAATTTGCAAAGGACTTGACTCTGAAAACCCGTTTTCGCTGCATTAATTCCATCATTGCTAAAAGGCAGAAATGCTATTTTTTTCCCCTCAGAGCAAAACAAGACTCAGATCTCCATGACTAATCTCCCACTGCGGGTACTGTGTTTTGGTCTGAGTCTGATTTTTTAGGCTTTGTTACAGATTTGGAAAACCGATTTTGTTTTGTTTTTAGCAATAAAGTGGCCAAACATAGAACAGATAAAATCCACTGCCTGGTTCAGAAAAGGTTTTACGGTTATCTTTGCTCCCTTATAATTATGCTGTGAACACTCAGTTTCTGGTAAAGGTAACTGGCCAATATTTAGGATTCATGGAAGGGTTTTTTCGTGGATACATTGCAATTCCCTCTGTCTGTTATCTATTGTGAATGCTCTGTTTCTTTCTTTAATACACGTCTCTGTTTTTTATTTCTAAATTGAGATTAGTTTAACATTTGATATTATTATTATCTTAAGAATGTAAATGGTGAAAGGAAACGTAATATTGACTTTCAATCAGCACCAAAAGATCAGCAGCATTAATCAAAGACTTGTCAGAACAGGCCAAGGACCCCGAAAGAGATGGAGCGGGGAACCCCTAATTATATACATTGTATGAAATTGTATTATATCAAACTGGTCCTATTATCACTCAAATTAGATGGATTAGTGTGACGTAAGTAATTTGACCCTGGGATTATTAAAGTATTTCTGATTCCTGGTTGATGTCCCATCAACCAGGTGTTGTGAATAAAACGATGCCCAGCTTGAAAGAGCTCCTGTGTGTCGCTGAATGTTTGCATTGATGACTAAGAGTAAACATTTATCTGTTTACTTCAGTGTGTTGAATTCATGTTAATGTGGATTTAAAGACATTTCAATTGGTGGAAAAAATTGCAGGGGGGAATATAAAAGAAAAGTCTAATCAACAAAAACTTTTGCGACCCCCATGCAGTACCTCTGTGGAACCCCTAGGGGTCCCGGACCCCTGTTGAAGACCTCCTGCCTAGGGGAAGAAACTGCTACTGTGGGAGCTGGATTTGTTTTGTGTTTGTTAGGAAGGGCGGATTTATTTGTATTGCACATTTCAGTAACTGGAAAGTACATTGGAGTACCATTGAAATTTAAAAGTACCAGCAGGTAAAATGTATGCACAGGATGTGAGGGGTCTGCAGAGATGTTAGCTGTCTGGACAACTCCTGGAAAGAAGGATACAAATACCCCCTACTCCTTGTTCCACAGGGAGTACTTTAGGAGGAATGGAGGGAGGATCTGTTTAACGACAATCTCTGCAGACAAAACCTAACTTACAGTTACGCAAGCTAACATGAACTTAAGCTAAATGAATCAATCCAAAATTTTAAAAAGCTACAATTTTTTCAATTTAAAGGAAGTTTAGCCCTATAAAGCCTGCAACAGGAAATAGACTGTTCTCTAGAATTAAAGCTGTCATCAAATGTTTTGACAAATGAAATAAAAAAGAGTTTTGTATAAGTTCAATTGGATCATTTATTTGCATCAATTTTGATGCTTTATGCATTTATTGATTATCTGTGCATTGCATGTGTCTGATTGTGTAAGTCAGGGTTTTAAGAACAAAAACCTCACACTGATGATGCAGGGTCCCAAGAACTCATGTATCAAATATGATACACTTGGCCTTAAAGGGCTAAGCCAACTTTGAAGAATGTTTCATGTTGCATGTTTTTTGCTATATATTAGCCTTATTTTTAGATAGATACCTTTGCTAATTCTGTTTGTCAGGGTTATTTGTGTTCCTTGATTATTCACCAATGTGTAACAAACTGGGGGAGGTGTGTATTAAAACCAGTCGTGCTCTTAAGGCCACCATTTTTAATGCTTGCTCCACTACAGATATTGGGTCTCTCTGCTTTACTGTATTTATTCAGAGTTTTCGGTGAAATATGCAATCAGACACAAAAGCTTTAATCTTTGCCATTTTTTCAGCATTATTTCCAGTTTCACTAAGATAGTAGCTTAACAAAGCAATACTTACATATACTGATGATATGTATACACTTTATGGAGGTTATATCTTGACTCCAAACTAAGAATAATCCTAATGTTTTCCACTAAAAGTACTTCCACCTACCTACTCTACTACTTTAGATTAAGTGTACTGTATTATATATCTAAAACGATGTATTAAATGTAGAAGGAAAACAGCACACTTTTGGGTGAACTGTGCTGTTTTTATCACTTAGGTGGGTTTATTCTTATTTAAACCCTTAGAGGGATCATGCAGGGGCTCTCGTCTCCTTAGCTTACCATCTACCTCCTTAAACTTCTCTCCTTTCATTCCTCTATCCCATGCTTGCCTGATTTTTCCACCCCTCCCCTCTCGCTGTAATTTCACCCCTGCCCTGCTGTCAATCCTCCTCCCCTCCCTTTCCTCATTCTACTTTCTCCACCTCTTCTCTGTCCACTGCTCGTGGTGGGAGATTGGCGGATTACGCCAGAGCCAGGGGGAGGTTGTCCCACTGATTGTAAAGAGAGGGACAATAGGTCCTTTAGTCTGATTGGGTCCCCAGGTTGGCAACACCCGGAATGAGAGTGCACAGCCAGCCGTTATAGAAGCAGCATGAGAATATGCAAGTTTATTTATATGTAGATAGAGACCAGGGGAAACTTTATAGAGAGGCCAGCAAGAGAGAGCACTCAGTCAAGGTGACTTTAACAGAACTGATGCACATCAGGAGAGTTCTACACTTTTTAGAAAGGGTTCAGGCTAAGAAGAGCAGAGCGATAATAAGTAGACAAACAAGTGGAAGAGGAGAAGACACGGCATAAAAAAGGAAAAAGGTAAGGCACTGACTCATTAGTTCTTTTAACACTGCCAATTAAAATAAACCTTCAAACATTTTAATATTTTCAAGGATGATTTAAAGCTGTCGGTTGTTTTTGTAATTCAATCAGGATGTGACTTAGGGACTGACTGCTGACAAGTAAAGAGTCTGCATGCAGTTTAAAAAGTTTGAGGCTTTAATTCCCTGCACGTCTGCACTTTGCTACTTCAAACAAGCCATGCTGAAGGAGAGGATAGCCTATCTGCCTTTTACGGACCGTCGTTTGGCATTCAGACCTCATTCCTCAGTCTGAGCCAAGGTTCTACTCTCCCAAGATGAGGACTCTTTTTTTTTTCAATTTTACTGTCAAACCCATTAAAGTACAGCCCGTCTTGCAAGGCAAGAAAATAAGGTACGAGATTGGCATGTGCACTCTGGCTGCAGCGTGGAGACGTTTCTTTGCTATTATCATATCAGGGAGAGGCGGTAAAGACGGGCTTGGGGTTGAGATATCTTCAGTGACATTGGAGGCGTCTGACAATGGGCTTTAAGAGGACATGAAGCTTCTCCTTTCAAAGGAGATCCAACTTGCTGTTTTTAATTAATGACACTCACTGTAAACCTTACTGGATGACGCTTATGCAAGGCGACATAACTTTTATCCACCAGTGGTTGGGATGAAAGCCAGCTTGTGTGATTTAATTTCTATACAGTTGTTGGCAGCATTAAAGCCAGAGTTTGTGTTCTGAAAAAAATTAGACCTGACTTTGTAGAGTGTAATTATCAGTATTAGAAATGAGAGATGGCTACCACAGAAGAAGGTAATCTAAGTGAATTAAATTGATGCAAGATAATTAAAATGATTAAAATGCAAAGTTTTGAAGAAGTAAAGTTAGATGAGATAATTAAGGGTAAGTAGCTAATAAAGTCTCTGAAGAGCAGGGGAGGGCAATTCTAGTTCCTGGGGGCCAGTGTCCTTCAACTTTTAGATGTGCCTTTGGTTCAACACACCTAAATTAAGTAATTAGATAATTGAAAGGACTCTGGAGGAACTGACTTCATACTGAAGAGGTAACTCAGCCTTTTGATTCAGGTGTTTTGGACTAAAAGTTGCAGGATACCGGCCCCCAGAGTTTAAAGTGATATTTAAACTTATGTCCCTGTGCATCCATGGCCTCATGTCTACAGTAAGTCAGGTTATGGGGTATCAAATGCATATCCTGCATATGTCAAATAAATAAAACAAATGTTTCAGATGCAAACGAGAAAAAAAAAAAAAAAAAAAAACGGGTAGAAACTCAATTAAAATTGCTTAAAATTTAAAAATTTGCTTTAAATCTTCAGTAGCCAACAAGTTTTATCACCAATGGTTATTCCTATTTATCAAAACTAAATACCCTTTATTGAGTCATGGAATCCAGAGAGGTTGCAGACAATAAAGGATCACGTGTTTATACACTCCATTATGTTTGAATATGAACCTTTTTACAAAACTGCAGAACAGAGAGGAATAAAAACGGGTACTGATCAACATGGCTGCCACCACAAAACTGAAAAATCAGAAGAAATATATAAAAGCTTCAAAATGTGGTTGCTCTGCAATCTGACAGCAGTCTCCTGTTATGCACATATGTCTGAACTCAGCCGCAGGGTTTCAAGACAAATGCCTTTTCATCCAAAGAAAACATTAAGTCGTGGCCAAAAAACCTTTTTTTAAATAAAGTGTTATAGTCTGAGACTAAACCTGAACATCTGGGCAACAAATGGCAAGGTTATAGTTGGCACAAAAACACCAAGGTTATAGGAGGGGGAAAAACAGCCACATCTAAATGTGGTGGTGGGACTATTTTGCAGTGAACATTTCTAAAGATGGAGTTAAGTTTGTGTGTGTGTAAAATTATTGGCTTTGACCCAAAACCTTCAGGCGACTGCTAGACATTTGAAGAAGGATTTTATTATTTAGGATCAAAGGAAACGTGCACAGAAATCCAATCCATCCTAAATATTGAATAATGTCTAAACTCAACCAAAATAGACTTAATGCAGATATTAATCCAAAAAGTGATTCAAGGAAGTATTACTTTAAGGCTGTGCCTTCATAAGTTTGTTCTTTAGTTGATTTGATGATCATTGCCTAAAAATTCTAACAACTGTTTTGGATCCACTTCAAATGGACCCTGAGGAGGGAAATGAAGAAACAGACGGTTGAACAGAAACACAGATGTTGAATTGTGGAAAATGTGAATCGGCTGTCTTGTGGTCGCTGTGGCTTCACAAAGCTAGCTACTCCCCAAACATTAAAAATAGGAGTAATTAAAAACACCTTTACTGTAAACGAACCGCAGGGAGGAAGACGGTGGCTGCTGGGTGCGCAGCTGCACGCTGAGCCCCGGGAGCCTCCCACAATTAAGAGTGGAGGGTTCAAAGCCAGCGACCCACTCCTGGGGGGGCTGCATACGGACGTTCTGAACTCTGTTTCATACCAACACACAAACAAGTGTGTGATGTTGGGAGAGTCTGGCCAGGATGCTCTCTGGCTTTGAAGGCTGCATTCCCGCCCTGAGAGCCAGATAAGAAGCGGTGACCTTCCTCCCGGGGCTGATGGGATGGACTTTTACTTTAAAAACCACAGATCCTGGTCATCTTTATCCACAGAGCAGACCGGGGGCTCCACTGGGAGAGAAACCTGCTCATTAAAGGTTGGAAAAGCCAGAAGCAGATTTCAACTTTATGTTTCAATAAAAGAACTTCAGCAAAACTGAAACTCCTGTTCATCAGCATCTGGTTTAAGGTACAGAGTTTCCTCACTGCTGTCTACCGTGCATAATCAATTGTGGTTAACAAATTGGCCGTGACGTCTCGCCCCAGCGTCACGGGTGATTCCAGTTTTCATGGATCCGCCCAGTTTTTGGAGACCTTTTCTGCACCCTGGGGGGCCTCTTTTTAAAAGCTGATGTGAAGCTAAGCGCAAACATGACGACTGTGAAATTAACACTCCACAGAACTGCTGACCGACCACAACCGGGTGATAATACACAGATCCGCGCCCTAACCCCACACACAGAGGCGCCACTTGATATGTATGATATTTTATTTGAATATATATATATGTGTGTTATTATTATACTTAAAATAGTTAGATCTACACCAGTAGGATCCAAATCAAACATTCCCGCATCCTTTGCGTCGCTGACATTTAAAAAGATTACTTTCAATAAATGTTATTGCTGTTATTTTACCTGTTTAAAGCACAAACACAGACCAAGGAATTAAGAGGGAAAAACAGCCAGATTCTGCTGATTATAGCACTTAATGAACTGATCAATATCAGTCTAACTGCCTCTCTAAAAGAAGGCTGGTTGCTGTTTTCAAGCATACAGGCATGTTGTTAAAACAATACCAGACATAAGTAACGATGTTAGAGAAGCAGCTGTTGTTCCAATTAATTTGGGACAAGCTAAACAGAAGCTTCCAACATGTTCTGCATCAAAACACTTGGTTTACAATGAGGGGAAGCTTATTCACCCTAAAATGAAAAGATGCAGCAGGATCCAGTTAGTATGTTAAATGTTGAAGTCATAGCAGGATAATTTGAGAAGGACTGAACGAGTTTGGACTAATTTGAAAGGTTAAAGGAGAAAATGTTGTTTAATGTGGTGGCAAGCTTTGGATTTAACAAACCACAAGACGAACGGAACAAGAACAGAGGAGTCCGATGTCAGTTAACTATGGGAGAGAATGGTGGAAAATGAAAAATCAACATGTCAGTGCAGAATGAAGCACATTTCCTGTTTTCAGTCTTAATTGATTAATTCTGATTCTCAAGTTTTACATAAATTCTTAGCATCTGCAAAGTGCTCAGAATACATCTTCAGAACCTCTACTTCTTATTTTCATAATTCTTGCTGAAATTTACTGAATAATATGAGTTATTTAGAACAATGTCCACAGCAGTAGCTTCAGTGGACCCTCATGTTAGTAGTCTTGATTTTTATTTTTTATTTTTTGGAAGCACACATAGCCTAATTAATATAGGCTATTAAACCTAAAGCAATATGCATGGTGTTGTTGTTACATGTCAGGTACGTCAGGTAATTGACCTTGAGCAAGGCACCTTACAGCAGAACTGCAGTCACTCCCTGGAAGGACATGGCTATTATTACCAGTACATAGTTAGGGACTAATGCAGAGGACAAATTTCCCACTGGGATCAGCTTCTGGGTCAGTGTAAGCCACTTCTTTGATTTTATTTATTTTGCTCAGGCTTATCAAATGTTGAAAGGGCAATATTATAACCATTATTGTTATTCCATCCATCCATTTTCTGTCACTCTTATCACAAGCAGGGTCGTGAGGGGTGCTGGTGCCTATCTCCAGCTTTCTACGTACAAGAGTCCGACAAAACCTCGGCAGTAAAACAGATGCATCCATCGCAGGGCAACACATAGGCACACAGAGACAAACAACCATTCACACACACACCCAAGGACAATTTAGAGAAACCAATTAACCTAACAGTCATGTTTTTGGACTGTGGGAGGAAGCCGGAGTACCCTGAGAGAACCCATGCATGCAAAGGGAGAACATGCAAACTCCATGCACAAAGACTACGAGCCAGGAATCAAACCCAGAACCTTTAGCCCATCTCATTATTGTTAATAAATAGAAGAAATTTGACTTATATTTAGTAGTAAAATGTCACAGGGGATGGTATGGGGGGAGGGTCTTTTAAGAAGAGCGATGTCATCCCCCCTCAACTTGAGTACTGCGCTCATGTGTGATTTCTGGCCGTGAAGTGAAGGGATGGAGCTGGTTTGGGCTCATTATTCCCACCAGGTGGAGCAGGTCACATCCCTCTGAACCATGTCAGTCGCTCGCCGTTTGTTTTTCTTCTTAAGAAACAAGACTAAAAAGAAAAAGAAGAAAAAAAAAACAGAGCTCACCTTTCTCATTGGTGTCGGAGCGGTTTGATGTAGTCTGTTGTTGACGGATCGCAGTTAATGGAGCAGCAGGTGGACTCGGAGTATGATGATACAACAATATGGCCCATCATTTTCTCACGCCAGCTGCTCCCCCCCTGACAATCACAGCCTTCTCTGCTGTCACTCAAACTCTACCGCCGTCTCGATAAACACCTCTGCCTTTCAGGGCTTTCTCGTTTTTCAAAACAAACGTCGGACAAATTAGATATCTCTGCGCCTCCTCTGCCATTTGGGCTTCTCTTACAGCGTGTTCTGAGTAACAACTCTAAATTGAGTTATTTTTCTTGTGAATGCAGGAGGAATGTTTTCAGCCAGGTGGGCAAAAACCTCTTAGTTTTAAGCTCTTACATATGATTGCACCTCCTCACTCATTGTCCCACCCGTTCTCCTGCACAGATTTTGAGTAGATTTTTTTTTCTGAGTTTAAAGGAACTAAGAAAGGAATGAATCAAGGAAGGCATAAAGCACAGAAAAAAAAAAAAAAACATTTTGAATACGACGAGAAAGGAGATCAGAAAGAAGAAGGGGATCCATGATATGATGATGGAAGGATAAAAGGAAGGGGGAAAAAAGAAAGGTAGGGACCAACAAAGAAGGAACCAAAAGAAGGAAATATGCAAGGAAGGAAATAAGGAAGAAAAATAGGAAAGAAGAATAGATATAAAGAAATGCAACAAGGACAGAAATAAGAAAAGGAGAGAGGAAGGAAGTATGGCAACAAGGAAAAATCCAGAATGTGAGGAACAGCTATTTCAAATTTATTCTTGTCACTTGAATAAAGCAAAAATATTAGCTAATGATAATTACAAAGGATTCTTTACCACAAACGTGTATCTCTGTGATGGATTTAATGCACTAAAGGCATTAAGGCGTTGCTAAGAAGTTAAAACCAACTTGTTTTATTCCAAAACATGTAGCCTACGGCTTGTTTAATTCCATCATGTTGGGTTTATTTGAACAGATCAACAGCAAACCATCAGGTCTCTTTGTTTCCATGAATGGAAAGTTAACAGACTTTCACTGTGTTCAGTAAACTGCGTCCTTCTCTGCGGGTCAAATCGCCAACATTAGCGCCTGAAGCACGTTCTCCTAAAAGCCTGGCTCCTCTCGGTGCCCCTCATCCGTCAGCAGCCTGTGTGGCAGCTGTTGACTTAAACAAGCGAGATACCATCACATTAGCAGCAGAAAGGAGTGTGAAGTGTTTTACTTTGCACGTCGCCTCATTAGGCTCAACAAAACGAAGCAAAACGGCCTGGGTGCAGGTCGTGACCTTTTAGTGGGAGGAGCTGAGAGTGGGGACTTCATAATGGAGAGGAGGCAGCGTGAATGGGCTGAAAGCGAAGGTAGCAACCGGGTCAAGTGTCAGTCGTCCTGCTAAGCGGCCCTCGCTGAGTTTTTTTTCTCTTAACAAACACACGCACACATTGGCCAGCCTCCCGCTGACAATGCAGCCAAGCCTCCCACCATTCGCTGCCTTTTGTGCCTCTTCAACAATGATTAACTGAGTTTGGTGATTCAGAGTCTACAGAAGCACAAGGCTCTCTTTTTTTACAAAACATAATGGAGTCGGTCCATGTGTCAAACAGTCTGCTTTTCTTCCTTTCCTTTGTAGCACCAAACTTTCCTTTCTGCCCCCTGCTTGCAGCCCTTTCATGCCCCTCTCTCTGCTTTCTGGAGATAAATTTGTCTACCTCCCCCCCTGCCTCCAGTTCATTAATGCAAAGAGCAGGCATCCTCATGCACATAAACAAGATGCATATAGAAAGAGGCAGCATGGCTCTGAAAAGATATCGATCAGCTCAAATCAATAACTTAAAAGGCATCTCCTGCTAAAAAAAAAAAATCTTAGAGCTGACCTCCCCGATCTTAAATATTCCTTTGATTTGAGAAGGAGAAATGTGGATGGAGACGGTTTTTAGAAGCCTAGCTACTAAACGCAGAGCCAGAGGGTCTCTGAAAGCTGAGATCTGGAGGGGAGAAAAGGGAAAAAAAAACTCGTATTCTTGTAATGAGCAGCATGCAGCACTGAAGGGAGCGTGTAGAACATGGTGCGCGTACAGCTGAACAAGAATGTTGACAGAAACAGTGCAATCTCAGAACATCACACCCCCGGGCCAATTACACGAGGTGTGAAGGAGCGCACCTCTCCTGATGACAGGAAGGAGGAGAGGAGGGGGGCCTTGTCCAGAGCAGGAGGGAAGCAGCAGCTTTGGCAGGTTTTCTCTGGGCTGTTAATGTATGCGTCATTAAGAATTTGGGCAAACTGTTTGAAAGGTTGCGCCGGAACACCGGGAGGATTTAAATATGAAGCACGACTGCAGCTAGTTCTGTTGGGGTCCGAGCCTTGGTGAGTCCAGGCCTGCCCACCTCTCTGCTGGGGCCTTTTCCTCCCTGCTGGCCGACCAACAGCTTGGTGCCAAATTAACCCACAGAAAGTTTTTCTAGTGCCAAACAAGGCCTACTTCACTGATGTTTTTTTGTCCATTATCCAGACTGTTTTAGACCCAAATTATGTTCTGAATCTACTTTTGGGATAAAAAGCTGAGGGGGATTATGATGGAGCTGTTTGTCTACCCTTCAGAAGCAAATATGCTGCAATGTTTGTAGAATAAAGAAATAAACACACTAACTTTTTTTCAGTTGTGAAATCTCCTACCTGAACTAAAAACCTTTAGCTTAAACAAAGAAAAACGCTCCTTTCCTCAATGCCAACAATAGCTGGTGGATGTTCTGGTCTCTTTGTGTTTGCTCCTCTCCTCTGTGTGACTACATCGGTCTCTGTGTGTTTCCGTCTTATTCAAACACTGAAAACCCGACAAAACCTCAGCAGTAAAGCAACAATCTTCATGCTAAAGAAAAAAGATGAGGCTTTTATCCACAGGTTTGTGACACAAAGGCGATGCAGACGCTCATCTGTCCTCTGCTTTTCTCTCATCTTTTTCAGAACGTCTGCAGCAGGAGTCAGGGAGTAAGTCAAGGCAAAGAGGAGCATCACAATGGGGGTCCGAGTGCATCTCCCATCCACTGTGGGCACCTTTCTGCTTCTTCTGACCCTTTGCTTTGTGACCGCTCTGCCTCAAGCCCTCCTGGATAAACCAGCTGAGGAGGAAAACGCCAGAAGCCCGGCGCTGCTGCAGAGGGTGAAGCGAGGCTGGGTGTGGAATCAATTCTTTGTCTTAGAGGAGTACACCGGACTGGAGCCACTCTACATTGGAAAGGTCGGTGTTGACTGCCAGCGAGATAGCCCACACACACACACACACACACACCATCATGAAGGTACAACCTGAGGAAATGTGGAATGAACAACTCTTCAGCGTGACCTTTTCAGTCGGTGTTGCTGGTGTGAAGCTGAGTCGCTAAGAAGTTTACCTCAAACTTTCAACTAGAGCAAAGCAGCAGATCTTTGAGAGATCTGCTGCCTGAAGGAGGAGAGACGATCAGAGGAGGGCAAAGGCTGGCTTCAAAGGCTTAAAAAAACAAATCAATTTTAATCCCGAGGTCTTCAGACCTTCAGCAAATTCTTAACTCCCACCCCCCCGACCAAAGAAACATGCAAACAACACAAAGCTAATGAAGGGAAGGATCATTTTCTCGGTTTTCTGACCTGGTGTAACTTAACCTGAGATGGAATAAACAGGTTAAGCAGGGAGTTTTATAGCAGCTGTTTGTGAGAGTTTAGGATGGACATGGCTGCCTTTCTTTAAAGGCTTCCCTTGCAGGTCCAACTGGGAATAGACCCAGAGGAAAACTACAAACAAGTTTGCCTATGTCCGATTTTTTGGCCAATATGCAACCTATATCTGATCTTTTTATGGCTGTCTGAACAACACAAATCCAAATTTTTCCAATGCGACCCAGGCCACTTGGCTATGTGGTCCTGAATCTGATACGGATCTGATCTTTTCAAATGAGACCATATCTGAATAGCCAGGTCGCATTCATCCGACCTCAACGCCATTAGTAACCGACATAGGTCACTATTCTGCTTCCTTTCTTGCCACAGAAGCGGCAAGAAAAACAAACACCATGGCAGACGACGATGAGGAGAGCAGTAATTATGTTTAACCATATTGAAAAATTTGAGGTTTTAAAGGAATAGTACACCCAAAACATGATTAGCCTTCATTTTCTACTCACCCCCATGCTGAACAACACTCTGGAGTACTTTTTTGATATCTCAAATGCATCTGGAGATCTGGGAGGCTTCTTGCTGTCTGCTGACATTCAAATAATGGAGGTCTATGGCGCCCGAGGCAGAAAGGTCCATAAAAGTCCACAAAAAACGTGTCAATATTCCTCCATACTGCTCGTCCAATGTATTCCAAGTGTCCTGAGTGGGTAGCGTCCAGAATTTACTCGAAATGAAGTCATTTAGAATGTTTTTATAGGCTAAACAGTAGTGTATAGGATTTCCTAAAAGCGCGTTCACGAGTCTACGGAAACCGCGGCAGACCAAACCAGATGAAAGTGTGCATTCAGCTCGGCAAAGAACTCATGCTCTTCCTCAACACTGAAGTCCTCAGGCATTTTTCTTTCGTTGTTTCTTTCTTTGCACAGGTAAACAGCACATTTCTTCTTCTACGCTTGCATTATCGGCAGAGCAGACGCTGAATGCGCACTTTCATCTGGTTTGGTCTGCTGCGGTTTCCGTAGAGTCGTGAACGTCATTGCGTCCTCTACTGCGCGTGTGGGACACTTGTGTTGTATGAATGCAGTTCACACAGGAGATCACATACAAGTCGCATATATTTGGAAATGTCAACAGAAAAATCGGAATTAAGCATTAGGGCCTGCAGTGTGAACGTAGCCTTAGATGTTCTTTGGTTCTCTTCAACTCGTTGGGTTCATCTTCGCAAACTACTAAAATAGAGCAGCTCTGATCTTTCAAACACCTCTGCCCTAATATTTCTTAGATGAGGCTTCAGCAAAACTTCAGCACCAACACTGCCTCTGAATTTAAAAATATGATAGAAACCTGATATATTAGTATTCTCCATCAACTTTAAATCCGCCACTTGAAAATTGCTGCATTCACTAAACAGCTCTCAAGTCGAGAGCCTGTTAACATTCCTCTAAAAAACGTCTTAAAAAGCCTGTAAAATACCTCCTTCAGGTAAATTATATGCTGTTCTTGAACCATTTGGATCAGATGTAAAAGCTTGATGTCTCTGTGAAGGTAACACTGTGATTTTCGAAACCTGAGCAGTCAGACATGATGTCACTAGTTTGTACTTATTGAAGTTGAAACACAAAACTTTCAGCTGTTTTTTCCTTCATCTGGATTTTGTTTCACATATGGATGAATAAAGACAAGGACTGGTACAATAAGTTAAACAATGCTATAGAGTGTTATCTCCTACAAGGTCCAGCCAAAATGAAGCTTTTCCTCAGTGGTCTAAAGAAAAGATTCTTGAGAAAGTGATGCTCTGATGTTAAAATAATACACTTCATCATTTCACACCACGTCTCCAAAAGGTTGAGGGGCTTAACAGATTATGTTTAACTGGAGCTTCTTAAATTAATTTGCATCAAGCTTGGCTTTACTGAGTGATTATTCAAATCCAGATGGTGTCACTTATCCTTAAAAGTCAGTCTTCAACACTGATGAGAAATAAAATCATGAAAAGATGGTAGAGCCTCTCCTGTTCTCAGTCCACCTCCGTGTTGTTGTTGAAAGCCTATAGGGTTCTGGAAATGAAGCAGGTAATTGACCATGAGTTTTCAAAGGAGGTATAGAGGGAAAGGCTTTGGTTTGAGATGCATCAACATAAAGAACAAGTCTGAAAGCCATGATGCTGTTTTGATTTCACAAATCTGCCTAAGCCTGATGGATTTGCAGGTTGGATGGCAGGTAAGCATGTGAACCAAAACATAAAGGAAAGGCAGCATTGTCTGCTGTTAGGGAGTGATAGGTGTTGTAAAGAGGGCTGCTAAAGCATCCACGGCCCGACAACAAGGAGCTGTTTCACGGCCCGTCTCGGTCACTTCTTTCAGAGGCCACGGATGATGAAAGGCCAAAGCCAGCGTCTTGAAAGCAGTGTGTTTTCAGATAGAGTGCTGAGCCTGTGTGCTCGCCGCTCACGCCTGTTGATTATATACAGCACCGATACCAATGGAGGCATTGAATTTCACTCTGCCAACCTGATGGCGATAAGAACTCGTCATCATACAGAGAGGCCCTCTTAGTACAAAGTAAAGGCTGATTGCACATCAACAGGCTGGCATTTGCACTTAGAGGGCACAAAAGCATCTGATTGCACCAATGGGTCCACAGCAACAAACAGGCAGCGAGCTGTGATTACAGGTCTGCTGCCTGTTAAAGGATTAAAGATATGCATGTGACCACCACCAGGTTCATAGTTTATTTACCTTACCTTACCAACAGGACATGTTACAGAAATGTAACATTTTCTGTCATATAGAGCAGTTTTGCTTCTAAAGAGTTTGGCTTTACTGTATTTAGCAAGAAAAAACAGTGTATAGCTGAGAAAGCAAATGACAGGCTGCATTGTTTAACAATAATGCAAACTACTGATATGAAAACATCAAAACTTTTCAAATAATATACAAATAAATTGTAAAATAAAGGCTCACTGGCCTTTTTATTAGGTACATCTTGAAAGCAGTAGATTGAGCTAAATTTATATTCAGGCTTTATTGAAGATGGCTCCTTCCAGTTGTAACTCAATGTGAGCTAAAGATAGTTGTCATGGTGGGGACAGTGAATCTGAGTGCTCTAAAATTATTTAATATCATTTTTACCAGAGGTGCACCTCTAATTAAGGGAAAAAAAACATTAAATGTTGGTTTTGATCGAGATTATGATCTGGATGCAGGGATTTTTTAAAGGATTTTTTTAAAACATGATTTGGTGAAAAACACAGTTCCCCTCTAAACCAGAGGGTGGCAGCAGTGACGATTGACAGCTTCAACATCGGACATAAAGGGTCCTGAAGTATTATACTGAAGACAAAAACATTAAAAGAGGTCTCAATCTGCTGATCAAAGAAGAAGAATGAAGTGTGAATGAAGGACAGAGCAGAACAAACACCAGAGGCTGCAGACACACGCCTTGCCTTACTTATGAACTTATGAAGGGATTGCTGCACATTAAGAAAAGGAATGTGTCATGAAAGCTGTACAAAAGGAAATTTTGTTTTGTGTACACTCTTTCTATACAAATTACATTAAAAGTTGTCCAAGTCTAACATTTAAAGGAAATAGATACCAAAGGTGCACCTCATGCGAAGGGAAAAAAATCGTAAAAACATCGTTATGATCTAGATAATGTGCGAGTTTTAGCTAAAGGTGCAAGTCACAATTTGGGGCAACATTCGCTGCTGGGCAAAGGTCTACACTTTCTGAGTGGTTTTCTAGTTTAAAAATCTAACTATGTAAAACGTATATAATTATTCCACATATACAAATAAATATAGAGTGAAATAACTTCATATCATTTATTAGCGGTCAACAGTCAGTTGCGTTGGTGTTTTTCTTTTGTTTGTTTTTTTGTGGCCAAAGGCTGAACTGTTTTGGCATGCCTGCATTAGGTAATTAAAAATACATCCGTTCAGTGGAGTTACTGTATTTCAAGACTTCCACGGACAAATTGACACAAAAAGCTCACATTTTCCACATCCAGTGGAAGAATTTAAGTTTCAAGTAGAAGAGCTGATTTGGTCACATTTTGCCATTGCAAATGAAACTGAGTAATGTCTTATTTTAGCACATAAACAAGCTTTTAAAAATCTGATCCAAGTTTTTATCACGTATCTAATCAGGCTATAAAACTACTGCTTCGCTAAGAAACTGTACAAATTGAAAACAAAGTATGTACTGTACACATCACTTAACTGACAAATAAGGGAAGGTTTATTCTGCAGTTCATCTCATACAGCCTAAAGATCACTTAGCTCTCATGAGGTTGGTTGCAGGCCTTTATTTATCTTTAACCAGTCTCCTTTTGAGAATGGAATATATTTTCTCCAGGTTAGCAAGATCTCAGATTTGTTTGCTCCCCACTGATGACATTCAACTATTTTCTATGATTTTGCAGGAAAATGCCAACAGTTTGCAATACAAAACACAACAATGGTTTTGCAGGGAAATGAGGTGAAGTGAATGTAGAAAGGGAGATTGCTGATTGGTCAGTTGCTCACAAGCCCACTGGATTGACTAATATTTTACATCATGTTAATTGTTCCTGAATGGCATATATTCAACCAAGTGTCTAAAGCCCCTGTCACACCTTGACGATTTAGACCAGCCTGACATTAAAAATCTGGCAAAAACGCCGGCATAAGTGCGGCTGAAGTACGCTGGCACACGTCGATATGCGGCAAGTACGTCAAGACGTATGCCAGCGAATGCCATACATGGGCCATAAGTTACAGATAAGTTATCTGATCGTTGACATACGTTAAGTGTAAGGTACTCATAAGTCGTGGAACTTATCTCCAACGCTTATCAACGTATTTTACATGTTCCAGATGACCGCTGAACGCGTTTCTAACTTACAGCTACTGTTTACTGGCATATTGGCGTTTTGGCATAAAGGGGGGTTCACAGGAGGAAACTGTCAGTTCTCCTCCAGACTTCATCCCCATCATAGGGTGAGCGAGAAGGTGAGTGATGGATCCTCCCTGCATTCACGTCCACGTCCACCACCAACAAACTTCCTAGCAGACATGATGCTGAATCTGCTACAACTACAAACCTTCTGTCTTTCTTTTTCCTCTTTCTTTTTTCTTCTTTTTTTTTTGGAGCGGACAGTAAACAGCAGCTAGGTCAATACAGCAATCAAAGAAATCTTTTTATATAGACAGGGAGCCTCCGGGCGCATTGCTGCTCCCCTCAGGAAACTGGTTTGTGCATTACGTCATGGGCATTACTCTGCCATGCATTATGCATAATTTAGGCTGTTATTGGACATAAGTTCTGGACTCAATATGAATACACTATGTATACCCCCAAAATTTAACAAAATACATGGAACATTCTGCGCAAGCCAGCATTTTAGAAGATTGTGGCAGGTAGGGCATACGCTTGCTAAATCTGCAAGGTGTGAATGGGCCCTAAGTCTCTTGGTCCATATTGACTCAAGATGATCAGAAAGCAGCGGAACTGACATGAAAATCTGAGAATCTGCAGTTCTACATCCTAAAGGTTTTGCATCTGGTAAAGATCTAATGCCTCCGAAGGCTATCGGAGTGTATCGAACTCTTTTTTTTTTTTTTGAGAGATTTCACATTTGAGATCAATTAAAAACATTTAAAGTTTTCCTGTTGCAATAAATAACAAAAAGCTGACTGTATTGGCTTTATATAGCCGGTGCTTTATGGTCTTTGTTGTATTTTGTAGGTTAAGATGCAAAAAGAAATGTGTGTAATTACTGCCATTAACAATGCTATCGATAGCTAAATTTGGTTCCAACATTATCAGGATTTTATTACATAACTGGACTTTTTTCAAAAGAACTCATATTAATTACAATAAACAGTTAATTTTTCACAATTATTGTGTGGTTTTGTAGTTGATCCCGATGGAAAACCACTGACCAAGTTCTTCATCTCTGTTCAATCCTGGCATTAATATGAGATTATCGCCACCTACTGCCCCAAGGTGCTATTAATGCTTGTGAGGATTTCTGCATCTTTTAAGTTTAGTTTAAAATATTAATAATAAATTAAAAAACGAATGTAGTATTTTCGAAAAAAAAAAGCTTTACTTCACCTACCTGTTTATCGTCAACCATCTATCAATAGTTTAATGATTTTCCTCAAACTTAGTATTAAAAATAAACTTGTGCAGCGTCAATCTGACTTTATCTAAATACCACGGTCCAATCTGGTCCAGCTCCAGTGTTAATTTGAAAGCTTTTATCAGCTAATACTGGTGTTCTGCTGATAATAGTGATAAGCCTGCATTTTCACAAATAGCTGTTGATTATTTTCTGTTTAAATCAGCTCATGTTTATCTCGGCAGGCCTTTTTTTTTCCTCCCATCAGTTTGCTCTTCGGGGACAGAGGCACATGTTAACTTGGACTAACATCATAAGGCTCATTTGGCCTGGAAAGTTATTTGGTTGTCTTATCTGCATGTTTTTTAGGAGTGCAAGGCAGCTGTATTGTTGTAAAACAGGGAGATGTGACCCATTTGACTGCCCTCGAAAAACATGTTGGCGACAAAAATACTGAGCAGTGGCTGAATTTAGAAGCAAATGCAGACCAATTGTGAGATAAGCTTCATAATCTCATAGTGCTTTTTTAATTGTGTTTCCTTCAGCTGCACTCTGACATGGATAAAGGTGATGGTTCCATCAAGTACATCTTGACGGGCGAGGGTGCCGGTTCCACCTTCACCATTGACGACAGCACTGGAGACATCCATGCCATCCAGAGGTTGGATAGGGAAGTGAAGTCCCAGTACCTTCTCCGTGCCCAGGCCCGGAACCGCCTCACAGACAGACCTCTGGAACCCGAATCCGAATTCATTGTAAAGATCCAGGACATTAACGACAACGAGCCGAAGTTCCTGGATGGTCCGTACCAGGCGACCGTTCCAGAAATGTCTAGAATAGGTAAGCTAAAGGGAAAAATCATGTCAGCTTGATTTCCATCACAGCTAAATAACCCCCAAACTTGTGTTTTCTCTGAACTTTTGCTGCTGTTGTTATCCAGGAACGTCTGTCATCCAGCTCACAGCTACAGACGCTGATGATCCCACATATGGAAACAGTGCTCGTGTCGTCTACAGTATCCTGATGGGGCAGCCATACTTCTCTGTGGACGCAAAGAGCGGTAAGTTTGGAGACATGCTGCAGATCTCCTGTGGTGCTTTCAGAGTGACTACTGCAGCTACAACCAGCAGAGTTTAACTTTTATGTTGAAAGCTTGAGGTTTAAAACACAAAAGTTAAAATTATAAGTTGACTACAGTTGCAGACTGATGTTTATATATGATCTGTAGAGAGTAGTTTATGTCACAGGGTAGGAGTTTCCTTTTGTTTAAAGAGTAAAAAAAGAAACGAATTGTTTCAGGTTAACCAAATCCACATTTTAATGAAATCAAGAAGTGAGCAATGAAACAACTTAATTATTCAACCATTGCATTGCATTGCAGTTTAATTTAGCTTTAGCATTTTTCTTGGTGTGGTCACACAAAAAACGGATTTTGAGCATCAGGGCGTCTGGTTTACATGCAAAGTCTATAGGAGACGGCACCGAGGAGCTTCTAGAGTCTTATAACGTTTCAAGCGTCGAGGCCAATTGTCCAGTATCCATAGTGTCACACACCGGAGTAGGGAAATCTGAATCTTGAAAGCTGGATGCAAAGCATCAACCAGTTGGAGAAGCTGATCCATGAGCTGCCTTGGAAAGTCAAGTCGCTCTCTAGATTACAAGGAAAAGAACAAAGCAGCTCTGCAAATAGAATGTTGAGCATCCATAGCATCTGACATCAAAATGCACAAGCTTTCAAGATGAGATGTTGGACACCTTTTTGATGAATGCTCACCATTAAAGCTGCACCAGTAAAGCGAAGCTTAATCAGAGTATAGTCATGAAGAACAAACAGAGCTGGTACTCTTGCAGGTTCTTCAGTGTCTCTGTTTTTTCTCTTGGCAGCCTGTCTGAACATTTCCAAACTTCTCTCTGCCAGCTTTGGAGAAATGCCTCTTTTTTGTAATGCCCCTTTTGTCCAAGTTTTTTGGTATTAATGAGAAATGGTTCTTTCTCTTTCTCCTAAGTGATAGCTTTAAATAATTTGCTCACTCTGCTCAGTTATAACCTCTCTACAAGCTCTGGCTCTCTTTAGTTAGTTTTAACATATATTTCACAGTACAAGGAAAAAACATGTTTTTGAATCTCTTAAAGGGGTCATAGAATGATTTGCTGTTCTATGAGCCCTAATGCAAGCCTGGTTAAAAGCCCCAGAATGAAATGACATTCTTTTATGGTATGCTCATGAATATTTAGATGAGCTGTGCTCTGATTGGTTGGTTTACGACGAGCGAAGCTGCTGAGCAAAGACTCATCACAGCAACAAGCACTCAGTCACTGAAACATCAAATTGTTTATATGGTAGGGAGACCAGACGACCTCTTTTTCTCAGAAATGTCCTACTTTTCATAACTAAGAAATGAAAAATGGATTTCAGTCGACTTCAGTGCAGCACGTAGTTGAAACACACTGGCGACACTTGAAGCGGTCCTTCAGCTCCAAGGCTGGTCTGGGAACCCCGGCAAACGGGGGCAGGGAGCCAGCAGGTGTGGAGGGACCCAATGTAAATTTCGGGGCGTGACAAAAATACAGACCAGAACCAAATAATGCAACATCCCCAAGTTTATGTCAGCTTGGGGCTTTGTTTGGATTCGCCCATTTTATGGTGGAAGTTTAGAATTGTGAGATTTGCAGAAAAAGGAGGTGTTGATGGGGTTTGAACTTCTCTGCACCCACTGAATTATCGTTATTCATCTATGACAATGGAAACTCGGTTTTACTTTCTAAGACCCTTTAATATTTTCTTTACATTTTAAAAACCTGTCTTATTTTTTTTCTTTAATCATTATGTAAACTTTCTGAAGTCACCAACGTAGTTTTATCTGACAGATCTTTTTGACTGGTTTGCTGTTTCTTCCTCCTTTCTTTCCCTGATCCAAGCTGAATTAGCTCCAGTGCAGTTTCACTCCTCACTTTATTCCCCTGTGTAAACCAACCAGCTCAAAGTGTGGGGAGCTCAGCATGGCTCCTGTTGTTGCTATGAAACTACCCATCACGTTGCTTTGTTGCATTTTGCCACATCTAAAAACTCACTCATGGCAGCTGACAAAGAAGACGTGTTAGGCTTAAAAGTGTGACTTTCCTGTTGATAATGAGGACAGAAGGCAGTTTGTAGCGTGGAAAGAGGCTGCCTGAAAAAACTTTGAGCTTGTAATTGATGTATAGCCTTTAGAGGTGTTATTCTCATCCGAGACATGTTTTATTATGTTTTTTATTTGGGTATTAATTTTTAGTTTTAATAACAGCCAAGTTAATCCTTCAGGATGATGTCAAATCTCATTATTCTTATAAAACTACTGTTTCTCGTTATCATAAGCATATCTTTCTAAACCTGAAGCAGCTGCATGCTTTGTGGACCCTCTGATTTAAAAAGTTACCTGAAAATAACAGGGACAGTAATATGGCTGCCAAATGGCATTGTTAGTTCAGATTTTTAATAAAACATTTAAATCAGGAAATTGTCTTTATATCAAACTGAATGATTCTACTTAAAAAAAAAACACTTTAGATTTTAAAATGGAAAAATGTTATTTTTTTAATATATTTTTGTATTTAAAAATTCAATGTAACATGGATGCATAAAAACCTAATTTTTTTCAGTGTTAAATTATGTTTAAAGTAACAGATTATAATCATAAATGTCTCCGGACCTTTACTGGTTGCTGATTTTTAATTGGGTACCCCGGCATTAGACATTCGGACATTCATCTAAAATGGCCTAACCACTATATAGTGCCCTATAAAGTGGTTAAGTGAGACATTCAGACACAGCCTCGGTCTTTAGGGTCATGCCAACCAACAAAACAGACTTTGCTCAGTTTTTTCTGAAGATTTTTCTACCCATTCCAGGAGTCTTTCTCAGTGATGTCAGCTTGTTTCTAGACTACGTATGAAAATATACCTAATCTCTAATCGGCCGACAGAGGGGGACAAACGGGTCAATTGTCCCAGGGCCAGGACAGAGGGGGGCCCCAAAATTGACTCTCTGACCATTAAAAATATAGGCAGAAGTAATTTTTCAAAAAATATTTGTGTGAAAAATATTTTATTTGCAGGTGTAGAGGGAGGGCCTTAAAAAAACTGTGATGTCCCTGGCCCTAGCAAAGCTGTCAGCTGGCCTGCATCTATGATAGGAGAAGCCTGAGGGAGGGAGGGACCTGGCAAAGACAAGCAGAAGCTTTGAAATGATCACAAAAGAGAAACGAAAAACTATTATAGACTTTGGGCTCTAGCAATGATTAAAAAAAGACAATTAAAACCTTTGGAGAAACAGAAAGATGAGTTTGAGAATGAATCAACTGACAGATCAAGGCTGTTTGATAAATAAATATCTCGTTACCATTTAGCTAAGTAAATCCATATCCCAATCATAGACATGACTAAAGCCAAGAGCTCCAGCAAATGAAAAATATTGACACCTCCTAACTAGTTTATTAGGTCCATTGTGGTAAATAACAGTGTGTTGGATCCCATTTGAACTGCCCTTATTCTCCATGGATTAGATTCAAACTGACATAACGCCATCACAGGGTAGCTGCAAATGTCAGCTGCACCTGAAAGGTGCTCTATGACTTGAGCTTTGTGACATTTGGCATTAAAATCTTTAGCCAGACAAGGCTGGACAGGTTCAGCAACAGTATCCAGGTTTAAACAATGATCAGTTACTAAGAGGGGAATATTGTCCCAGAAACACGTTATTACATCCCAGACAAAAGGATCAACCTTTGAAAAATGGCAGCATGGATCTTTTTTTTTTTAAAGTAGATTCAGTTGCAGCTGAAATGGAAACTAAGTGATGTTTTTTTTGCACCCATTATTGTCTGATTTGGTTTCCTGTTCTTAACGACAGATGTGGCAGATAGTTTGGTCTTCTGTTCAAAACAACATCTTTTTTTGTACAGAGAAGATTTCCTACAGATAAGTTGATATCTGGGCGTGTTTCTATTTTCTAACATCTTAAACTGATCTGTGAATTTTCTCTGACGTCAACAAGGTGTTTGACATGGTACACCTGACACTGACAGACTGCAGATCCACAGTTATACTAACACCAGTGTGCCTGGCAACAACAGCCATGCCAAGTTCGAGGTCACTTAAATGTTTTTTCTTCTCCACTCTGAAGCTCACGTTGAACTTTTCACCATGTCTGGATGCCTAAAAGCATCAAGGCTGGGGGTTAAAATCTTCTTCTGTAAAGCAGAGATGTGGAAAAAAATGGATTCTGACTTTATGAACAAAAGTCATAACCCAAAGATCTTCCTCGCTGAGAAACACAAAAGTCAGAACCCAGAACCAGGTGCACACATGCACCAAATCCTGCACCTTGTGCACAAAGAGGAAAAATGTAGAAGTCACAGTACCAGGCTGAACTATTAAAAAGATAAATAAATTATTTAAAAATTGAACTTTTTGCACATTTCCATCCACTTAAACTCACGGACAGCCCTCAGACAATGGGTGGGGGAAAAATATATTGTTTTATCCAAGAGAAAAGTGAGACTGAACCACTTAAAATCATCAATCAGTTATATTTCAAGGTTGGAGCTGGAAGGTGAACAAAAACAGCTGATCATGCCCTCCCATTGTAAGAAAACCATAGGGCAAATGATGTTAAACTTAACTGTGGTCTATTAAATCAAAGACTAAAAGAGAGGACGGATGGAGTAGAAGAGATAGCCGGGCAGAAAAAAGAGGTTGAATCAGAATGCTGGGCTATAGGATGTACCAATGTGTGCAGCTGTTGAAGAACCAGTGGTCTCTGCAGCACAAAGTGTCTAACCTTGAGGGACATCTGGATATACAATGTGTCCTGAAAGACAGCGTATATCTGCAGGGCACCACTGTGAAGGTGTTTGACCAAAACCTCATAAACAAGCTGGATCAAGTGCATTAAGACCTAATCCATCCAATCCATCTGCTCTACCTGTTAGATCACAGTCTGTTTCTGCTAGTTCTGCAATAGAGCTTCTCTATGCTATTAGGAAAAAGAAGATGTGCATGAAAACTATTTATTTCTATTAAGTTTATATGCTGGACATTGCAGAAAAGGAGAATGGACATTAAGCAGTGAAGGAAACTCTGAGGGAAAACCAGATCTGGATTTTTGGAACTCCATAGGAGAAGTCTCTACTGATGTGTTTTGGTCTTTCCCCATCATCCAGGTCTTCTTGGAGGGATATTGCAAAAGGCATTTCAAAGTTCCTTTGGACTTATGCCTAATGGTCTGAGAGAAACTGATACGAATGCCGTTTGATTACTGTTAGCTGCAAGGAAAAAGGCCGTCACAAAAGTGCTGGCAAGAGAAAACCCAACTGCAGATACTTTTAACTGATTTTCAAAGCAGTCACATGTGCAAGAGCTAAAGACGTATTAAATCTGCCTCCAAAAACAAATTGGGAGAAAAATGTTGGAAGAATGGTGTATTTATGGGGCTAATGGGAAAGAATTTATTTATTTATCGAACATCATCTGTGTTGAATTTTGTTTTTTTAATGCACAGATCACCCTACATGTTACTTTCCTTTAATCTATATTAAGTGCTCTGCTTTCGTCATGTGTTTTGTATAAGACTTTGAAAATTATTGATAAATAAAGAGAGTTAGAAGAAATATAAAAAATAAAGAAATCTCTGAGGGGGACTAGAAGGCTGGTGTCTATGAAGACAGTTAGAGGCCAGTGACTTAACGCTGATTTATACTCAGAAACCAGGTCGTCTGCTTGTGTCTCAGTGAACCCAATGTGCCTCCGCCCCTTCCACAGACACTCTGCTGCACCTCTACGAAATTGTAGGTGACCGCAGACAGGAAGCCTCTGATTGGTCAAATCTACATCCGCTCTACACTCAAAATATCCCCTTTGGGACACCACACCCGCGTCTCGTGTCTATACCCCCAACAGTGGAAAAAAACACGCAAAAAGGGACACCACACAAAAAAGCCCCCACACCCTCACACCCCCACCCCCATATAGACACACACAGAGAACCCCAGAGTCCCTCGTTGTGGCATGGAATAACATAGCGTAGACTACGATTCAATATTGGGCATAAATCATAAATATCTATGACAAGCTGACTGCAACACACTGCTGCAGGAGGATAACCAGACCTTTACACTGAGTATTCCCATTTCCTGGTTTGATGAGGAGCCCCACTTTTTGGTCAGACCCCTAGCAAACAGGGATAAAGAAGAGTGGAAGCTTATAAAAACAAAAACAATGCAAACTAAAGAGTTGTTTCCAATTTTTACAGTTAAGTTTACAACAACTGAGAGTCACTGAGAGCTTTTAGACGACGGCGCACCATTTGGACATAAAATCCAACAAAGTGTCTTTGGGTTTTTTGCCATCTAAAGGCTAGTTTCTGTAAACAGTGAGTTTTACTGACTTTTTTTTGTGAATCTCTTTTATTTTTGTCTAAAATACATTAAAAAATGTTCGATGCCAATTTATTAACAACACTTATTTTTAGAATTGCGAAACATAAAAGCTGGCATTGTGACATTGTGTGAACAAACCAACTCCCTTCTTTGATCAATCTAACAAACCTATAAAATCTTTAGTTCTCCTTTATTACTAGCAGCTCCCTCATTAACAAAGCATCTTTTCTTTAGCAATGAATCAGCTTTGTTCGTTCCACTAAAAAAGCTGCCTCCAAGGCTTTTATTGGTGTCAACATAATAAAAAAGATCAAAACAGAAGCAGAAACAGCATCAGCTGACCCAGTCTGGGTTCTGCCCCCTCTTTTCTTTATATTAGTTGTTTTGTGCAAAACTTCAGACTAATGCAATAAGTGTGCAGATGGGAGTCAGTTAAAAAGAGAACACAGATCTTTAGAGCCAGCAGTTGAAGGTCAGCAATGTCTGGTTTAATGTAAAATCATTCTCTTTAAAAGATTGTTCGTTTTCTGAGGTCCAAACCTAAAACAACCTGATAAGTACATTTTAGTTTTAAATAGCGATACTTGAAAAGTATTCACACCCCTTGTATTTTTTTTTATCCTAAAACAAGAAAGTTTGATAGGGTGTTTCATTCTTTAGGTTTGATGTCATCTGATTTTTTTAACCACCTGCTCTGTTTCTGGCCTTAGAAGTTCATTGGAGAACATTAAAGAACAAACAGCATCATGAAGACCAAGGAACTTAGCAAAAGTTTCACGGTAGACTTCTTCGAAAAATACAAATTTTTGATTTTCATAGCAGACTGGAGGATTTCCCATTCTTTCGAACATGACAAACTACAAATTCACAATCATTTTGTTCTCAGGCAATGCTTATGCATTCCCCAAAGGTCCTCAAATTAAAACCATCTAAATGACAAAAAACCCTCATATTCTTTGGTCACTAGGGTACAGAATTTTGCTATAACTTAAAAAAAATAGACTTACAAAGTTGGCATTAATTTCAATTTAAAGCTAATAAAATTATCTAGTAGTCCATGTAAAAATATATACAATTTGTTTTATTTGTATATATTTGCACATTACATATTCTTTTTAAATACCCATAAAACAGAAAATGTCATTTTTCTTGATTAAAAATTGTGATTAATTTAAAAAATCATAATGTAGAAGTCAACTCCGATTAAAATACAGTTGTTTTCTTTGTTTATAAATTGTACAAATATATTTGTATTTTTTTTTAATCATGTTGTATCCATTAAATTATGGAAATCACAAGTTTTGGGGTAGGGTACAAATGTTTATTATACATTTTGATCCAATAGTTCTGCAAAGGTGGCAGTAAAAACAGATGAACGCTAATACAATTTCCTATTTATTTATGTAAAATATATATAATTTGTATAATTATAACATATTTTAAATGATTGTGATTTTCGACTTAAATATGTTGAGCTGCTATGAAAATGAAAAATAGTTATTTTTTGAAGAGGTCTAGTGTGTGGGGGAAAGTTACATAGAGGTTTAAAGCAGGACTAGCTGCTCAAACAATATCAGAAGCTGCCAGATCAAACCATCATCTGAACATAGAGGGAGGATGGACAAACTGCAGGCCCACGTATGGATATGTGCCTAAACTCACAGGAGGGGGGATCATTCTAGATCTATCCTATAAATTGGGACAAGGTTAGGAAATCATGTTAGTCATGGTCAAATGTTGACCCAGTGGTGTGAAACATAAATGCATTCTAAACATCTCAGATCTTGATTTGCAAAACAAATGAAAACAAATGTTTATTATTTTCCCCTTGCATGACTTTGTTTGGGTCAGATGATTTCCACCGAGCTGTAACTGAGCCTGTGCCATTTCTATAACCGCCTTCTGCCTCTTTGGTTTCTGCTCCAGGTTTGGTGCGGGTGTCCTTAGCAGACATGGACAGAGAAACCAGGGAGAACTACACCATAGTCATCCAGGCCAAAGACATGGGGGGACAGCTGGGGGGGCTCGCAGGCACCACTACTGTCAACATCACGCTGAGCGACGTCAACGACAACCCGCCAGTGTTTGACCAAAGTAAGCATGTGTTTATCTAGCATCTTCGCCAACGAGCCGTGCACTTTGTTACCACTCCTGATGCTCGCAACAGTTCATTGACGGTAAACAAATAGCTGCAAACACAGTCTGCAGCTTTGAATGCTTGATGTTTCTGCACTGCAACAAATGGGAAACTACTCTATGCCTTTAAAATCCCAAAGTCTGACATCCAGACCAGTGAGATCAAACTAAGACTGTATCATAAACATGTAAAATAAAACCAATCTATACTGGCAGACCATCAAAATAAAACAAGCAAACCAACAAATCAGATTACAAGCAAAAACAAATAAATCATTTAACTTGATAGAAATGGTTAGAAGTTTGCAAAACCCATTTATTAATTGAAAAAAAATAAACTTTTTGCATGAAAGTACTGCAGGTTTATGAATAATCATTGCTTGATTCAGTTGTTAAGCAACAACTAGTTTTAAGACACTTAAATAAAATTAGCCAATTTACCCTGAAGTCCAGAGAATAAAAAACGTACCACATTTTTTGGTTATCCGTCGCACACTTCTGAAGCTCATGACCCATCATCATTGATAGATTTCTGTCCTTCATAAATTTGAAGACAATTTAAGGTGGTGAATAACACCCCCAGGTGTTATTCACCACCTTTGGAACAAGAAATTCTCCTCTAAACCACAAGGTGGCAGCAGTGATACCTTCAGGTAAAATATCCAACTATGACATTTAGTATATTTTTTATGAATTTGCTTTTAGGGATTAATGGGGGAAGTTTGTCTGTGCAATCAACTAGAAGTCTTCTATGTAATTAAAGATAAAGAACAAGTGCTCAACAAATTTAATGACTATATTAGAAGAGAAGAATAAATTAATTTAAATGGCACAAATATATCAATATGTGTGTAGCCTTATTAGCAAGACCCTCATAAAAATCTGGCTTGGCTTCAGGGATCTATTTGGAAAATATAGATGTTGTTTGCATCCATTTTCCTGTTGATTTATTGCACATTAGTCCCTGCCTTGCCAAACCTAAGAACATTTTCTGTAACCAGCATTAATTGAATGGATCTGCATCATTAAGGGAAATGAGAGCAGTACCCTGTGTTATCAGCGTCGCTGTGGATCTGGATGCAAAGTCTTCCGAAACATGCTGCAACTAACGAATGAAAAAAGTGGGATCTAATATAGGGATATTAGATCTATAATCTTAGTTTGTTTCTTTGGTTTCCAGCCATGTCCTCAGCCCCTCAGTCCAGTTCCCTCACCCAAAGTGTCCCATCAGCACCATGTTGTTTACCTCGTGGAACCTTACCCTTCTCTTGTTTTTCCTCTCAACCAACACTTATTTTCCTCATCAGTCTCCTGAGGTTAGGAGGTTACTGTGGTCATCTTCACTTGGCGAAGGGAAGATAAAACTCAGCACCCACCTCTACCTCCATCCTCCCTAACCAATTAGCTCAGACCAACTAGTGCTGCTGTTTAAGGGAAGTTTGATCAGCTGTAAAACCCCTGTGTTGAGTTGGCATACCGCAATAAATTGTGAGGAACACCACAAATTGGGCAACTGTCACCTTTTCTTTGAGGTTAAATGGAAGATAAAATTCAAGCTGGCCCATGAGGCAGCATATCACCAGCAGGAGTTTATGGAGCCATTTATTCTAGCCTGTCTGATAAGTGGCTCCCAGTCAAAGATCAGTTCCGATACAAGGAAGGAGTTTGGCTCCCCCTAGAGGACATATATGTGAAGCGTAGTGTGGCTGATTTATGTGTGCAGGGCTCTATCAGATGAGTGTGCCTGAGTCAGCCCCTGTTGGCTCAGTGGTGGGTCGGATCTGGGCCAAGGACCGGGACGTTGGGGTCAACGCTGAGATGAAATACAGCATCATTGACGGAGATGGGAGGGACACCTTTGACATCAGCACAGACTCCACCAACCTCTTTGGCATCATCACAGTGAAAAAGGTAAACGGTTCAATGTTAATCGAAGTAATGGATTTACTGTGAAAAGAATAAAATGCTTAGGTTGTTTTTACCTTCTTTCCTATCTGAACGACTTGCTTTTCCTTAAGTTTGTATTATTTCTTTCATTTCTCATATTTACAGCATTTTAATCATTATTTTAATTATATATTTTTACTTTGCTACATTTTTTACTTAGAGAACGTTCATTAAATATAAATGAAAATGCTGTTAACATTCTCAAGGAAAGAAAAATATATATATATTGCATAAGTATATACAAAATCTCTCTTTTAATTCTCTTTTTATTTTACTATAAATTTTTATATAGTTATTAATAAAGAACAATGTAGTGATACTGTTGTGCTTGAAAGTTTACATTCCTTTTAGAAATGATAAATTCACACAAGGAATTCAAATAACACAAAACAGAAAAGGCAATAATAAATAACAATTTTCTGAATGATATTTTAATAAAATAAAATATAGATTTTGAAGTTTTTGTTTAATAAAACAAATTCTAAAAAAAAACAAATGGTGTCTGTTGAATGAAAACAGCTTGCTGATGAACATTTAACCAGCATACCTGTGCACAGGTGCAGGAATCTGACTGAATATTTACTGAACGGAAACATCAGATTTTAAATTGTCGATCAACAAAATTGTAGTTCAGGTGCTCCGTCAGGCTTGTTTATTTGTTTTATCAATTAATATATACATATGTATGTATGTGTGCAATATATTCAAAATTAATATCATGATTTCCTTTTTTATCTTTTTTTTTCATCAATTGATTTTACTGGTTTTTAATGGAAGGGTATGTAAACTTTAGAGCACAACTGCATACTGTATGTATCATTAAATGGTTAAGACTGATAAAACATTAAGGGATGAATCGTTAGACTTAAGTCTTAATGCAAAATGGATCCACA
>NW_015150705.1:702946-707167 GCF_000732505.1 Cyprinodon variegatus
AAAAAAAAGTCTGAAACTGAAAAGTGCGTAGAATTATTCAATCACACAGTGTTCAGAAAGTGCATTGTCCACTATTCTGCACTTTAGATGAATAACTGCTTAGGTGCCACTGGTGACGGCACTGTATCGATACTTTTGAAAATGAGTACTGTATCCGGATACAACGTTTCAGTATCGATACTTTTTGGAATATCGATACTTTTGACAACCCTAGTATGTATGTGTGCAATATATTCTAAATTAATATCATGATTTCCTTTTTTATCTTTTTTTTTTCATCAATTGATTTTACTGGTCTTTAATGGAAGGGTATGTAAACTTTAGAGCACAACTTTATATGTATCATTAAATGATTAAGACTGATAAAACATTAAGGAATGAATCATTAGACTTAAGTGTAAATGCAAAATGGATTCACAAATAAGACTCTAAATGAAGACCTAAATTAATATTTAAAATTCAAAATATATATTTTGAAAAGTAAACACGTACTTAATGAAAGTGTTTTTAATAATTGGCCCACTTAATCATGTATTTAGTACATGGGTGGTTCTAGACAGGGGCCAGGGGGGGGGCCAGTACCCCTGTAGATCATGTTATGTCCCCTGTACAACAGACATAATACTTAAAGAAGTTAATGATTATATGTGCTGGAATAAACATGCTTAATGATAGGTCCTTTGGATCTATTTCATTTGTTTTCTTTACAAATTATGTTTTACTGATTATTTAAAAACAAGGTGATAGCTTCAGGGGTATTGAGATAGGAACCCAGTTTTCATTTGCTTAATGTTTTTTTCAAGACAAATAAAAAAAAAAAATGCTCTAATTCAGATTCTATAGAAAACGGTAATTTTAACCTAAACATAAGTCAAAAAATTTGTAAAAATCCTGAATTATGAGTGTATATTGACCTAATAAGAAATCTAATTTTTATTAAACCTAATTGAATAGAAATTTCACTTCATGCAGCTCTTATATATTTGAATCCCTGGCCCTATTTTTTATTTCATACTCTCTTTCCCCCAATGAAAACACGCTGGCCCCCTCCTGGCCCTGTGGTACATTTGGTCTGGAACCGCCACTGATATGATACTGTACCAGCTGTGACTAATCCAGAATTCAAATTTATTTAGTTTCAAATCTTTTCAACAGAACGAAGTGGACTGTCTTTTCCAAACTTTACGTCCTAATTTCTAAAACACTTCATGGATCTCTCCTCCAGCCATTAAACTTTGAGCACAAGCCGAGCTACACCCTGAAGGTGGAGGGAGCCAACACCCACCTGGACCCCACCTTCCGTCACCGCGGGCCCTTCAAGGACGTCACCATCGTACACGTGAGCGTGGAAGACGTGGACGAACCGCCCCTGTTTGACTCGCCGTCGTACTACATCGAGCTTCCAGAAAACGCTGAGATCGGGACCATGGTGAAGACAGTGTCAGCGCGAGATCCAGATGCTGCCAACAACACAGTGAGGTATGAAGACAGACTGAAAAAATCCTAAACAGCAGATTTTTAGAGTTTATATATGAATAAATAGAGTTAGTCTTAGTTTCCAAACTATATATCATCTTATGTGTCGGATATAAAAAAAAATCCAGATGTAAATCTCTTTTGTTTGTTGTTTTTGCCACATATTGACTAACTTGATATTTGCCAAATACATATAAATAGTAATATTCTAAAAAAAAAAAAAAAAAACCTGAGATTTATTTAGATATAAACTTCCTTTTTCAATTTATGTAACAGTTATGAATGGTTTAACCATTCAGAGACCTTGTTATACTAATTGTAATTCAGAACAAACAATATTAAAACTGGCAAATTAAAAGAAATAATATGCAGAAGGAAATAATATGTAGAGTTTAAGCAAAAGTACCAGATTTCCAGCCTCTCCATCAGTTGTGTTTTTCCTTTGTTGTAGTTAGTAGGGATTATTCATAAAAGGTTAAAATGATGTAATGTTACCATTTTACCACCAGAGGGCAGTATTATAAAGGCTGTTTAGGGTGATCGCCCAATAAAGCCTCTTCCACGCCTCTTATTAGGACATCTAAAGATCAGAACCACTAAACCACTAAAATAAATATGTCTGCAACATTTTGTGTCCTTTATTAAAAGAAAACAGCAGTGGCATTACTCTCCAGAGTACCTAAAGTAATGAAACATTAAATCATATAATTATAATCATATGAAGGCATCAGCAGCATGAGGTCTCAGCTGTCATTTAAAACATAAATAAGCTTCAAAAGTAACAGATGATGCTGTTTGACAAACATTTCATCTGACATCTCTCATTTTATCTCTTTCCTTTTACCTACTTTCATTTTAATACAGAGATAAAAATGTAAAACGATCACACAGTCTTACAACCAAGGTTTTATCAAAACAAAATCTATCAATATTTAATTTCACTTAAATGTGGTAAAAAAAGAAAAAAAAACTTCAAAACAATATTTTCACAAATTTTTTATTTTGAATGGTAGTTTTTATGTTTTGTGCAATAGTAAAATACTTTTGAATATGTATAAGTGTTAAGTAAATGCCCTTTTATGCTGGTATATCTGGTATTAATGTCCTAGTTTGATACCCCTGTTTTACTTGTACATAGATATTTCATATCATTGAAAAACTTCATATATAAATCACATATATTATCATATTAAAATTTGTTTTTGATCATTTCTCAATTCCAAACTGATCAATTATTTATTTTCAACAAGAGTTTAGCACACTGCAATCTAAGTGGGTCAGTTTTTCTTAAAATAAAACTATTTTCCAATACAGGAAGTGGATTTAACTTTGAGGAAGAAAAAACACACCTCGGTTTTTTTTTCCAGTGAATAATATCTAATTATCATATTTCAAGGCCAAAAATACTCGTTCAATTAGTAGATGATCTTATTTAGCTGCTGAAACAAATGGAAAATAAACCTAAATTAAGAAAATTCTGTGTATTTTTTCAATCAGTATTTGCAGTGTAGCATATATTGTACATTAAGCTTTGTGTGCTTGAGCTTTTTTGAGATTTTCTGACCAGCCTAAGATCATGCCTTTTATTACGGTCTCTTCATATCAGTTTCGTAAAAAAAAAATAAAAAAGGAAAAAAATCTGAAATCCCAGATCGTTAGCGAGCTGGTTTCAGTATTCGGCTTGAGGCGCAGATAGCCGGAGAGTCTGTGGTTGCAGAAGCAAAAAGAACAACAGATGATAAACAACAACAACAGCAGGTGACCTTCAGTTTCCATTTCACATCTTTATCTCCTTTCCCCGCCTGAAGCACAACTGGCAGATACATGGAAACCCTGCTGCCCACCCACCACCTTCATCAAGTCACTGGATGAATGATATCAATACAGATCCTCAGGGGGGACCCTCACCAGCAGTGGATGTGCCAGTCATGACTGTCCCCACCTGCTAACAATAAATACAGAAGCTCTGCAACTTAATTGACTCACAAAAAATGTATGGAACATTTATTTATAAATCATTTATTGGTCTGAGAAATGCGATGTTTGGTTACCAATCCTATTAAAAGTCTGCATGTCCGTATACGCTGCTTCTTTAAGCCTTCTATGCTGCTTTAATGCAGCTTCAAACGTCTCAAGACAAATAAGGAGTGGGAGTATTAATTAAAGCTGAGCGCCCAATCAACACAGCAATAATAAAAGCTTCCCTTATAAAAACAGCAGCCAAATACAATCTAGGCTGAAATATTAGAAATCTTTGTTTCTCATTATACAGTAGACACCTCTGGGGGGTCATGGGTGGAATTCAGCAATTAGGTCTCATATATAACTGAATATCAAACTACTCCTTAAGGCACAGGAGTTCTAGATACCAGATATGGAGGACTTGCTTCTTGCTGATTAACCAACCAGGTGCATGCACAGTACAATCCAGCAAAATCAGCGTAATATGGACATGGCTTTGTGCACATTTGTAATAGAATCCCAGCTATTAACAGGTCAGCAGGGGGAAATGGAAGCACATATTGGTGGAGTCTGTGTCCCACTTATGAGGCGTCTCTGTCTTGCACAGTATTTGTATTGAGATGAGGAAAATATTGCTTTTCCCGCGACGTCGCCATGTTTTTATTTTCTTCATTCATCCCTATAGTTCAGGGGTCTGCAACCTTTCATATCCAAATAGCCGTTTTGCCCAGAGTCCGACCAAGTAAAAGTTTTTTAGAGCCGCAAAATATAACATGACTTTTT
>NW_015150705.1:707420-711994 GCF_000732505.1 Cyprinodon variegatus
TATAGTAATTTATTTAGCTCTTTATATACATTTTAGCTACTATTAAGAGCCGCTGGAGAGGGTCCAAAGAGCCATATGTGGCTCTGGAGCCGCAGGTTGCAGATCCCTGCTATAGTTAGTGGACATCTGACCACCTGGGGGTTAAAGTTCAATCTATGAGCTGAAAATGTCTAAGGCTTGATTTTCGGAGCCACGGCTCCCCATGAAAAATGAATTTAACTTTATTTTCTATAAGAGCAGTGAATTCCTGAAAACATCTGTTATAGAGGAAAACATTTTTTTTTTTTTGCATAATCTTCTTCCCTTTGAGAATCGCCAATAAATCCCATTATATTGAGCGTCCCTCTCCTTCCTCTGTGTATCTTCCTTTTGCTGGGCTCTTTCAGAAGGGCTCTTTTTGGAAACGGGCCCACAGCGACAGCAGACGAGCCAAAGCAGCTCTCTGCAGGTTTGTGTCTCCCTGCCGTCTGTTTGGCACAGAGAACAGGTACTCTGATTAAGCCTCCGATGAGGAACGTCTTCTCCTTACCGCGCCTCCAGGAGCTGCCAGTGTGACGCCTTATCTCCCGACCGCACACATGCACGCACGTGCAGAGTCAGATAGGAGTGCGCCGCGGCCCTCACATAGGATTACGGGCGCACTTTACTTAGAGCTGATGTGATGATACACGTGTGTTATCTTAAAGGTACTCCATCGAAAGGACGAGTGACCCTGAAAAATTCTTCTACATTGAAATCACATCCGGGGCGCTGATGACGGTGCGGTCACTGGACCGAGAGGAGGTGGGCTGGCACAACATCACAGTCCTGGCCATGGAGATGAGTGAGTACAAACAACACCTATCATTACAGTTCAAATCTAAGAAACTTTGATCAACTAAACAGCATTAAGATGAAAGCGACACTTAAAACTCCTCATGTCAAGACTCTTTAAAACAGCCCCCCCCCTCAGCTAGATGCACCAAGTCACCTTCAGCCTTTAACCATCTGCTTTGTTTGTTAGTCTTTGTTTGCTCGACACACCTTAAAGGAGGCGGTAATGGAATCAACGGCTGATTAGATAACTTCTCTCATGGTGGCTAATTGAAAATCAGGTAGAGACAAAGAGGGCAGAGGTAGGGAGTAAATGTGCAGCAGAGCGAGGCAGGAGGTAACAAAACAATGACGAGGCACAAATAAAGGAGCTGATTTATTTAGAAAGTCAACTGGAAGAAACTTCGATCATTTACTCTTGTTCACTTATCTGACTATCCTTTCTGTTCAAAAAGCAATAATGATCTGATCTGAGGACCAGAAAAACTAACAGCAACAATTCACCGTATATAAATTATTACAGAGGTAAATAAAGAAAATCAACAAGCAGTAAAGGTCCGGAGACATTTTTATATCTATTATTTATTTCACATTATGTTTATTATAATCTGTTACTTTAAACAGATTTTAACACTGAAATAAAATTTGTTTTTTATGCATCCATGTTATGCATAGACTTTTTTAATAGAAAATATGATTCACATATTGTATAAAACACCCAAACTGACTGTTTTTTTGTTATTTTTTTTCTTTTCTATTCTTTTTTTTTTGTTTTTTTTTCTATTTTCTGTCCTAATGTTAGCAGTGGGCTTTATGCTGCCCTGCAAGGCTTTAAACCTGGTTTGAATGGAGACTAAGCCATTCTAAAGCACATATCAAGGAGCTCATTTTGATCCTGCATCCATGTTTATTTTTGATTCTGTTCATGGTGGAGAATCCTGCTTCACAGCAGCAGGTTGAGCCAAACATCCTCTAAATGTGCAGGACCATCTTTGAGCACCACTTCACTTTTCTTCCACCAGTTCACCACAGTTCTTCCAGCAGTCCACACTTTCTCTGCTCTCTTTTTCTCATCATCTTCTCCTTCTTTCCCATCGCCCGGCTTGCCACAGGTTTGCCTGCTGTGTCTAAAAGTAGCAGCAGCAGCAACCCAGACTGACAGCAGCTCATTGGATCATTGGCATCATGTGTAGCCTGATGCCGGACGCTCTGGAGGGCTTTACCGTATTAACAGGAGAAGCGGCGCAAGTGAAGTTAGACACTGTCGTTGTACAACATGCTGTGATTTATAAATGTTTTACATCTGGTTGGGTCCGGATCCGGACGGCGGTCCACTAATCAATGACCTTTGCATTATTCGTAAAACCAGAACTGCAGCACCTTAAATGTTATGCATTTTGTAACAGCAACAATCTTTTAAGTTTTCCTTGGATAAAAGAGGAGAAGAACACCATCATTGGTGCTAGTTTGTGATGCATTTTAACAGTAGCTCTCTGTTAAATGATTTAACCTTGTTACTCTTTTCACATTTTGTCACATCACAACCACAATGTTCACATATTTTATTTTAATGTGGTTGAATGTGACATACCACTAAGCTGTGCATAACTATATCCACAGGTACATTAACCTGTTGATAGATTATCTATTGACAACATAAAAAAAAAACTATATGGAAGAATAAAATGAGACAAAGCAAATGTGGATGAGGGTGCTTTTAAGAAGAGCCATTTTGTAGTTGAGGGCTAATCACACAAATCACCACTATGAAACATGGTGTTGACAGAGTCATCCTGTGGGGAAGCTTTTTTAAAAGGCGTGCAAGGAAATTGGTCAGAACTTTTGTAAAAAAAAAAAATGGATGGAGCTAAAATAGAGAAATCCACATTCTAGCAGGACAATGACCCTAAACATTCTGCAGGAACTGCAACAGCAGGGTTTACATCCAAGTAGGGCGGAAACAAGATTAATCTTGATTAATAGAATATTAAAATAATCATCAACTAATTTATTAATAAATTAAACATTAACCGGAGTAAAGACACTGTCTTAAGCTGACCAACCCACTTAGAGCAGTAATTATACCTGCTTTAAAGAATCTTGGAAATTAGTCGTTTCATCAAAAAAAATGGTCAACAGATTAATCGGTTTGTAAAATAATCGTTAGTTGCAGCCCAATATCAATGTATAATTATTTATCAGGCTGGCCCAGTCAAAGTCCAGAATTAAATCTAAAGGCAGTTCTATGGCAAATCTTTAAAACGGCTGTTCAGATCATCTCTATCCAGCCTGACAGCTTAAAGAAACAAAGTCTAAGTTTCAGAGTCCCCTCCTCCTCTGGCAACAAGTGGAAATGACACTAAGTGTGGTGCAGACACATAGGAGAGGAGGAAAACCACGCAGCCTGCTGCTGCAACTGCACAGCTATAGAAAGTTATTAATATTCTAGTTATTCTTAACATAACATCTTACCTTTTTTGAAAATAGGGGGCCGTTTCCAGGACAGATCTGAGCTCGCTACTTTTTGAAAGCTGACCTGATGTTAGCAATGTCTTTTTCTATGCAATCAAGCAGACAAAAGTCACACTTTTTTCTTATCGTGTGGAGTCTTTGATTGGCCTTGAGATGCTCCTGCATGAAAACCACAGCGTCACACTCACATACATGTGATAAATGATCTAATGGCACCTAAAGAGACAACTGTGGTAAATAGGGGAAAGCTCCTTTTATGTCAGATAACCTGTAAGGGCATGATAAAGAAACTATAAAATACATTTTAAGTTGAACACGCAATGAAACTCTAAAGTAATTTGTCAAAGTTAGTGAGGATAAACTTATATTTAGAGTTTTGATTTGCAAACGTGGATTATTTTCCTTCAGATTAAGTTATTTTTGTGTAACCTTTTTCTTTTTGTTTTTATCAATCAAAAACAAAACAAAAAACAGGTTGCTGGTAGATGTAAAGGTATATAAAACGTCCTTGGATTTGTGTAGCAGGTTATCTTAGGGGCCCTCAGGGTAAAATGGGCCCTTCAAAAATGTTGCTCCTAACTACTGTGGTAGTTAGCATTTCAAACAGTTCAAACAGAACTATTTCAAATGTGTCAAAACCAGCTGACTCCATAAGAGATAGCTAAAAGTGACGCACTGCTCAGAGCAGAGAAGTACTGAACTGGATTAGTGTCTCTTGATAGTATAACATTAGTGAGTGAAGAAAATGCTGACATGTCACAGCGGATGGAGAGGTGGTCCCTACCGGATCCCATGGAGCTCTGACCTCCAAAATCCAAGTTACATTGCTGATTGATCAATTGTGCGATGAAAGCTGAGAAAGTAGTTACCGCTCTCTAATTGTTTTTATAGCCCATTACACAGTTGGTTAAGGTATGCAAATCGCTGACTGTAATGAAGAGTAATAGAATGGTGATGAAGGGTGAGAAGCTGTAATGTGCTGAAGAGTGGAAGGAAATGAGGGGAAGATTAAGCAGGACCAACAGGGTCCTCTAGAAGTAACATCTCTCCTCACATCTTAAGACATCTTGGTTTGTTTTTTCTGTTTTCTGCAGATAATCCATCGCAGATCGCAAGCGTGTCTGTAGCTGTGAGGGTCCTGGACGTTAACGATAATCCTCCATCGCTGGCGCATTACTTGGAGACGTTTGTTTGTGAAAATGCAAAAGCGGGACAGGTATGGATGGATGGATGGATGGATGGATGGATGGATGGATGGATGGATGGATGGATGGATGGATGGATGGATG
>NW_015150705.1:712169-715017 GCF_000732505.1 Cyprinodon variegatus
ATGGATGGATGGATGGATGGATGGATGGATGGATGGATGGATGGATGGATGGATGGATGGATGTTTACCCATTCATATTGTTGGTCTACAATAATGGCCTTATGACTCCATCCGTCTCTGTGTTGCAGCTGATCCAGACCGTCACGGCGGTGGATCCAGATGAGCCTCTGGGGGGGCAGCGCTTCTACTACAGCTTGGCTCCAGAGGCCGCTAACAACCCCAACTTCACGCTGAGAGACAACCAAGGTAGACGATCTGAGACACCAAGTTATGGCAGTGAGCTCTATACAGACGACTCCAGCTGTCTTTACTGCTGTGAGTGGAGGACAAACAGCCTCCACATGTTACAGTAGTTCCCCAACCCCCAACTGCTACTGTAGACTTATAGATCTGAACAAAATAGAATACAATAGAAATAGAATAGAACAGATAATGCCTTTATTGTCCCACAATGGGCAAATTCTTGTGTCTGCAGCAGCAAAAGATTATAAAAAATATGGTCACACAAATGTGGACCCTAGATAATAACATAATAGTGAAGAGTTCAAAAATAAACAAATAAAATACTGTACTGTAATGTGTTTTTTAACGATATAAATCTGTGCACCTGAAGAATAAATAACCCATATACAGCTATGGACATTTTCACAGTAATGGACATTTGAAAATAGCAGCAACATCAGAGATGTGCAAAATGACAGCAGAATGTTATTTAACTGATTCAGGCAGGCACTTTGTAAAATCAGCATGAATGTAACAACTTATTCAGGATGGTGGGAACAGTGGTTGTAATAAAGTCTTACAGCTGCTGGGAGGAAGAATCTGTGATAACGCTCCCTGGTGCATTTTAGGTGACAGAAAAAGACATTAAATGCCAAACCTCATTTGAAAATCAGCTTAAAAGCTTAAAATTATTCCAAATCACTGTTAAACATGTACACTGTTAGTACTAGATATTGCTATACAGTTTCATGATCTTAGGTGGGTTAATCTGAATATTTTAAAATAATTCATCCAAGCTATGAAATACAACTTATCCAGAAACTGGAATACAATTATACCAAATTAGTTTAAAAGAATAACCTTGATGAATAAAATTAGAAACTCCCTTTAGTTTTCAACAAAAACTGTAGGAAATTGGCTTCATAGATTAAATTCTTTAGTAAATAACACACTAAAAACTAATGTACTAATCTACTCTTTAATTGGCTGTGGAGTGAGCATCTTAGATGTGTCCATTTCTCCCTTACCTATGCTGTGACCCGGAACTTGAAGCTTCTCTACAACTGTAAATATTTAAATCTATGCTTTGTTAATGATGGACAGCTAATAAGATTTGAAAGTGGCCCTCCCCCTCCCCCCCTGAATCCCACAGCAGAACTCGGCAAAGCAGAGGAGAGCAGACTCCGCCTTTTTTTGGTTCAATATATTTTGGACCTCATCCTAACTACGTCATGTTTCATTCACCTGTAAATAAACTATACTATAATTGCGGCTTTTAAGGTAGCATGCTAGGTTTCGTAAATTTGTTTATTTTAAGCAATACTTACCTCACGAGTTTTGAATAACCACCAGTGACTAATTCATCCCTGAATATTCTCAGCTTCTGTACCATGGCTCTGAGCTTCTTTTCCAAGATGCTTCACTTCAAGAGCACAAGACTTAGGCTACACTGCTGCCTGAAGCGACCCATATCAGATTTTTTTTGCCCATATGCGACCTGTACCTGATCTTTTCATGACAGTCTGAACAACACAGATCCGGCATTTTTCCAGTGGGACCCAGGCCACTTGGCTGTGTGGTCCTGAATCCGATACGAATCTGATCTTTTCATGACAGTCCGAACAACACAGATCCGACATTTTTCCAGTGCGACCCAGGCCACTTGGCTATGTGGTCCTGAATCCGATACGAATCTGATCTTTTCAATCATGTTCAGGTCGGATGAATGCGAACTGGCCGTTCAGACACAGGTCGCATTCATCCGACCTGAACATCATTAATACTCAACAAAGGTCTCTATTCTGCGTCTTGTCCACAAAAGGGGGGAAAAAAAAAAACAACCATGGCGGATGATGATGCAAAAGGTTGAGTTTTTAAGGTTGGAAAAGATCGCTAGAAGCGCTCCAGCACTACCATCTATGCTTACTTCTGTAAACAGAGAGCATGCTGGCTTGTGACGTCATTGCGTCCTCTACTGCGCATGTGGGACATTTAAGCTATATGAATGCAGTTCACTCAAGAGATGACATACAAGTCGCATATATTTGGAAATGTGGACGGCAACTAGAAAAAATCGGATTGAACAAAAAAAATCTGAATTGAGCAACAAGGCCTGCAGTGTGAACGTAGCCTTTGATACAGAGAGGAAAGTGTGACTGACTGTAATGAAAAAATCCACATGCTGGATCTACAAACATCAACCCATCCATAATTTTGTTTCAGACAACACGGCGTGGATCCTGACGCGCCGCGGAGGCTGGTCACACCAAGACCAGACCGTCTTCTACTTGCCCATCTTCGTGTCTGACGGCGAGCAGCCGATGCAGACCAGTACGAGCACTCTGACCATTCGGGTTTGCAGCTGTGACCAAGATGGAAACGTCATGACGTGCAACGCCGAGGCCTTCAGCCTGCCTGCCAGCCTCAGCAAAGGAGCACTCATTGCTATACTGGCCTGCATCTTCGTCCTACTGGGTGAGTACACTGCATGAAAAGTGAGATTTTCGTCCCCATAAACCCCCGTAAACTCCCGCAGATCTGCCTGATTTTCGTCAGTTTCCGACAATTTGCAACCCGTGCTTGTCCGCGTTTGTCGTGCCACAAATTGTCGGAAACTGACGAAAAT
>NW_015150705.1:717968-720059 GCF_000732505.1 Cyprinodon variegatus
CTAACCTGAAGTTCCACGACAATCTACAGTGCCGTATATTGACGAAAATCCCACTTTTCATGCAGTGGTAATAACCAGCAATGGGCAGAGTAACCAAACATTTTACCCAAGTAAAGGTTATAATACTCTTGGATTTTTTTCCTTAAGTAAACCTAGTAAGAGTGCTAAAGTGATACTAAAATACTGAGTAACATTTTATTCTGAATTAATCATTAAAATGATGTAATTAGAAAATGAAAATGATCATATTCCACAATAAAAAAATAGACAAATAAGATTACAAAATAAAATAAAAAATGGTAAAGAAAACCCATAATTATACCTGAATATCAGTGAAGTAAAAGTGATAAATACAATAATGCATTACTGAAGCAAAAAGTATTTTTTTCTGAAAGTTACCCAAGTAAATGTAACTAGTTACTACCAGCCTTTGGCAATACAATGCCACTAAATGACATTTCTGTTAAGCTTTGTTTTTGCTCAGGTTGTAAGTAAATATACCCTCTGTCTTTTTACCATAACAACCTTTTATGACTGTTATTAGTAGACAGTGGAAGGGTTAGGGTTAAAAGAAAAGTTGAAGATCAAGTGTAAAAATGGACAAAATATGTTTAATTTCAAGAGGGATAAAAGTAAAGTTGATCCAGGAAAGCAGTCTGACTGTTGGAGTTGGAACCTAAAACTAAGGATGCGATCTATAAAGTTAAAATACATGTACAACAATACAAGTGCATGCTAATGTGCTACTGATTTTAGCAATGGCATTACAGCATAGTTGGTACTGCTACTGTAGTAGATGGACCGACATCTGTTTATGTCAGCTTATGCCACCGGGTGCTGGGTTTCTATTTAGGCTCAAAAAGGGTCATCAGAACAGGGCGGGCTTTTGGAGTATACGGCTCTATTTTATCATAATCAACTGGTCTTTTTGGTATAAGCATAAAATTTGACTTTGTACCTTTAATCGTTGTTCCTACATGGTGTCTGAAACCATTTGTAGACTGAAGGCAAAGTCCATAAACTGTTTACAGAATTAAAATAACTTTACAGATAATGATAAACTCAGACAGATGAGTAAGTAACAGAGGTTGGTAAAAGGAGTTCTCCCTGTTTGACAGCATCATTAGTGGATTAAATATCCTTCCTCTCCCCAGTGAAACATCTGGTGATCATTAGCACCAAATGTCCCGTAGTCCTGCCGTCTCCGCCACCCGAGGCTGAGAGGGAGGCACTTTATCTCCCCCTTTAGGCCATTACATCACACAGAGGAGAGATTTTAATAAAATCACCAGCTGCCTTCAGAAGTCAGTTAATTAGGAAACTAAGTATGTTAGATGCCTGATTTAAACACAGAATTTACCCAGTTGTTCCGTTTGAGATTTGTTTGAGACAATTAATTAAAAAAAACATAGGCGGAAAAATTGGATATATGGAAGAGGATTAGGGACACTGAAAAAAAATGTTAACTGATTTTTTTATTCTATTTCAGTTTAACCTCTTGATATGGGGAAAAAGTCAGTATTCTGAGATTAAAGTCAGAATTTTAAGATTAAAGTCAGAATTCTAAGATGAAAAGTCAGAATTTTGAGAAAAAAGTCAGAATGTTGAGATTTAAGTCAGAATTCTGAGAAAAAAGTTAGAAGTTTGAGAAAAAAGTCGGAATGTTGAGATTAAAGTAAGAATTTTTAGAAAAAAAGTCTGAATTCTGAAATGAAAAGTCAGAATTTTGAGAAAAAAGTCAGGGTGTTGAGTCTAAAGTCAGAATTTTGAGAATAAAGTCAAATTCCGAGATTAAAGTCAGAATTTTTAGAAAAAAAGTCAGAATTTTGAGATTAAAGTCAGAATTCTGAGGAAAAAAGTCTGAATTCTGACATGAAAAGTCAGAATTTTGAGAATAAAGTCAAATTCCGAGATTAAAGTCAGAATTCTGAGAAAAAGTTAGAACTTTGGGAAAAAAGTTGGAATGTTGAGATTAAAGTCAGAATTTTGAGAATAAAGTCAGAATTGCGAGATTAAAGTCAGAATTCTGAGAAAAAAGTTAGAAGTTTGAGAAAAAAGTTGGAATGTTGAGATTAAAGTAAGAATTTTTAG
>NW_015150705.1:720180-729688 GCF_000732505.1 Cyprinodon variegatus
ATTTTAAGATTAAAGTCAGAATTCTAAGATGAAAAGTCAGAATTTTGAGAAAAAAGTCAGAATGTTGAGATTTAAGTCAGAATTCTGAGAAAAAAATTTGAAGTTTGAGAAAAAAGTCGGAATGTTGAGATTAAAGTAAGAATTTTTAGAAAAAAAGTCGAATTTTGAGATTAAAGTCAGAATTTTGAGGAAAAAAGTCAGAATTCTGAGAAAAATAAAGTCAGAATTTTGAGAAAAAAGTCAGAATTTTGAGATTAAAGTCAGAATTCTGAGGAAAAAAATCAGGATGTTGAGTCTAAAGTCAGAATTTTGAGAATAAAGTCAAATTCCGAGATTAAAATCAGAATTCTGAGAAAAAGTTAGAACTTTGAGAAAAAAGTCGGAATGTTGAGATTAAAGTAAGAATTTTTAGAAAAAAAGTCAGAATTTTGAGATTAAAGTCAGAATTCTGAGGAAAAGGTCAGAATTCTGACTTTCTTCTGACATCAGTTGCAGCAGGTTGTGTGCTGACCTTCGATGTATTTTTCTTCTGTACAGTGATGATTCTTCTCATGCTCTCGCTGCGGACCCACCGTAAAAAGCCCTACCTCTGTGACGAGGAGGAGAACGTGCATGAGAATATAGTGCGCTACGACGACGAGGGCGGCGGCGAGGAGGACACAGAGGCTTTTGACATCGCCGCCATGTGGAACCCCCGCGAGGTGCACCACCCCCTCAGTAAGATGAGGCAGGACATGATGCCGGAGATCGAGAGCCTGTCCAGATACGTCCCTCAACCGTGTGTGATTGGCGTGGGCGGCGGCGGTGACAGCAACGTTCACAGTTACGTGCTGGCGAAGCTCCTGGAGGCCGACCTGGACCCGTGCGCCCCGCCATACGACTCCCTGCAGACCTACGCTTACGAAGGAGAAGGCTCGGTGGCCGAGTCGCTCAGCTCACTGCAGTCGGGAACGTCGAACGCCGACCACGAGTACGACTACCTGAACGACTGGGGGCCGCGCTTTAAAAAACTTGCAGAGATGTATGGAGTTCTTGAGACAAACACCCCTTCGATGTGGTAGAGGAAGGGGAAAGCCAAACACACAAACGAGAAGAGACAGAAAAGCTGGGATGTGTCCGTACTCTGCATCCGAAGGCTGGATCATCAGCACCCTGCAGCAGCAGCCTGAGCTGGTTTTAAATCTTCTTCACAGACAGGCTGGATTTTTTAAGCCTTTTGGGACCTCTTGGAGGAACAGCTTCAAAGCACATGTTAACCCCCCCCTCCTCTGGTCTGAATCCGCCAGAGGCAGAGCCCCTTCGGTTCAAAGTGTTTGGGCTCCAGATGAAAACTCCCTGCACCACCAGAGAGATGTTTGTGCTGTTACTCTGAGAGAAAGCAAAGCTTTTGATGTGTTTTTGGTCCTAATTTACTTCCTTGTTTCATGTTTTGTATTTATGCTTTAATTTATTTGGGTTCTTCAACTAGCACTGTACGTAATGAGAGGAAAAACTCCTAAAGATCATACCTGTTGTAACTTTTAATACATAATGTAGCCAGCTTCTGTTTGTGAGAGAGGAGCTTTCAACTCCCTTCTAAAGGTCATGTCACATGCAGAGGTGAAGCCGTGTTCTTATGTGGGTCTTAAGTGATATGTTTTTTTATTTTTCTGCTCTTTGTATTAAAAACCCCAAAACTATTTTCTTGAAAACATAAAGTTAACCATAGATCTGTCTATGAAGCAGGATGAAGGCTTATCTCAACAAAAACCTGGATAGGGGAACAAGCACACGACCAAGTCGCCTTTTCTACTTCCGATCCCACCGCCGTGCCAACCGGAGTCTGACAGCGGAGAGGCTCCATCTGTCCTGTTTGAGATACATGTCACCTTTTTTTTTTTTTTCCTGGATTATCCGGCAAACCGTTTGGACTGCAGGGACACTGAGAAACCTGCAATAAGTGCCAAATGTAAAAAAGGATGAAGAAGACTTTTAAGGGGCGAAAAAAAGGACACGATAATACAAAAGAAACTGAGAAAAATGTACAAAGTGCTTTTTGATAATTAAATTGGGCAAATTTACTTGAACTCATTGTGGTCTGTCATACTGCAATAAGCGGTATGTGAATGTAGATATTTTTTGTATTCTTGTTAATAAAAAGTTTTAAAAATAAACGCATATGTCCTTTCATTATAATTAGAAACATTTAACGGCGACATGGATGCGGGAAGCACTTAATTTCATTCTGTTTAAGTTTTCAACAACATTGCATCTATTCAGCCATTCTGTGTGCAAAACCTTCAATGGGCTATAATTAGGGCTGCAACAACGAATCGATAAAAATCGACTTTTATAAGCGTTGGCAACGAATTTCATCATCGATTAGTTGTGTCGCGCGATTAATGCGTCATCAGCCGCCATGGAGTGCCTCCCCCATCCCAACCCAGTTCTCCCGCTCCCGCAGGAGTCCCTCCCAGCGCTGCAGTCAGAGCCGCAGGATGTTTACCCTCAGCGTCCAGACTGCAAATGAAGCGCGCATGTGCCGGGATTGACAGCGCAAATTGATCACAATAATTAAAATAGCCTGCGCTTTGTAAAGCGAAAAAAGTCGTAACAGGCAACTTTTGTCAAAACAAATGAACATGGCACGGAAGCACCTGAAAAGGAAACACGTTGGAGCCTTCGATGGCAGTGAAGAGAGCTGATCAGCAGGATGAGTAACCGTGTTTGTTTGGTTTTAAAGTGGGGAAACGTAACGTTAGTTTCTCAGGTAGCTCATCTGATGCTTTCCTTACTGTGTTAGTAGGTTATAGACAGTGATAAGGTTGGCTACTTATTTTACTTTTAATTTAATTTGAATTAGCTTAAGCAGCGTTTACATTTACTTTATAAATAAATTAACTTGCAAATTATGAGGGCAAGGCTTTTAAAGTTTAAATCTTCTGGCAAAGATAAAGTAAAGAAGATCCTGCAATTTATGGAAGTAAAGCAGAATAAAATCCAGCAAGATCAGTAATATGTCAATTAATTATATGCCACATTCCCATGTAAATATCTGTCTGTGGAGGATGTATTTTTTTAGCACCCCTAGTTCTCTCATTTTTATTCCAAATACAATTTATAATTTGAATCACAGGGCTATTTTTATCTCTATGGTTAAGTATTTTCTCAAGTAGCAACTTTAATTGCTATACTTTCCTGTCTTAAAAGGCAGAACTCTTCTAGTTAAAAAAAACTAATTTGTTAAAATGGCGGGACCTATTGTTTGAACCCCTTAGGGGCTTTTAAAAACAAAAATGCCTGTCTTTTTTTGCGCTTTATGAAACAAAGTACGCTATATTTTGTGGATGTACAGCTACATTTTTTACTCTCATGTAAGTTTGCGTAGTTTTAACACATTTATTTTTCACATTGCACCAGTACAGTTAATGAGCTACCTGTACTTGTGTGCTTGTTTGTTCTGTCTAAAATGTTTATTTTGCAATAAAGAGGTTAATATAAAAAATATTTTTTGTCCGATTCATAGATTAATCGAAAAAATAATCGTCCGATTCATCGATTTTTAAAATAATCGTTAGTTGCAGCCCTAGCTATAATGTGATGACTGGTATGTTGAGGGCATTATGAACATTATGAAAGCAACACAAACCACTAGTTTAGCAGAAACTTAGCTAACAGCACAAGTGCTCCTGCCAGGAAGAGCTGCAGCCTGCTGTAATATGCTATTGGTACTTTTTGTGCCTCCAGTTATCCAGGTGAGCATGCAGTCAGACAGGTGGACAGAGTTGAAATCTTATGCAAACTTATTCAATATGTTTTCTGGTGTGCAAAAAAAACTGACAAACTCTTCTCCATCAGCACTGTGCATGTCGTTTTTTTTTATCACGAGTTAAAATAACTACTAATCTTTTTCATATCATTCTTTGGACAAATAAATATTTCCTTGGATGTTGCACAGGTTACAGATTAGCTAAAACAAATTACGTTTTATTGCCGTAATTCCAGTAAAGGCTTTTCCATCTACTACTCTTGTCATGATGGGTTTTAAAGATCTCACCCACATGCAGAGATTCACTCAGAGAGCCAGGGGAAAAGTTAACAGGTTTGTTGGGGGGTTGACAAAAAACAAAGAGAGATTATATGCAGGGTTATCGCAGTGGGACTTCTGCGGTCTGGTGAACCGGAAGCAGAAACTGTTCGGGGAGATCACAAAGATCAGTTCAAGGTCCGTAGGGAAAATGACTGAGACTGGTGAATAGCTGGAGAAGACTCACGTTAGGGAGATTCCTGGTTTCCCTTGGGTCCAGTTTTTTGGGGGGTTTAATCCAGAGATGAATGAACATACTGGAGGGCGGACAGGAAGACTTGTGTTGTTTCCAGAGGAGCAATGGAACGGACCGTCACTGGGTTTTCCTGAAGTGGGCTTGAACAGATCTGGTGAAGGTTTCCCCTCCTTCCAAGGGGGGTAGAAGGACCAGGCTTATCCAGTGGATCAGGAGGGCATCCCACTGGAGAACAAAGACAAAGGCAAGGCTTAGACTCAGAGAGACAAGGCAAGGCTTAGACTCAGAGAGACAAGGCAAAGGTTAGACTCAGCTAATCTCAGTAAGGCTGAAGTACCCAATACTGGCAAACACTCTGGTGTCGAGGTGGTGACAGTCCGCAGCTCAAGTACTCCTCTGGTAATGACGCAACGAGTCACAGGTTTGCAGGGAGGCCCAACGAGAACAGGGCACCACCTGGTGGTGGGGAGAGGAAAAAACACAGGAAAACAACCCACACTAACTGGAACTCTAGCAACTCTAAAGGGTGTAAAATGCAGAAAGGGCATTTATTGATTAATATTTAAAATAAATAAATGGGGAAGGAGGGAAATACTGGAATTCTGAAAAAAATATTAAAGTTAAAGAATTGTCTCTTCCTTTCTCACTTTAAATCAATCATTAAATATTTGAAATTCATTTAAACATTCATTATTTTCTTAAATTATCAAAATGGAGAAGCTAAAGGCTTATATATATATATATATATATATATATATATATATATATATATATATATACATATATATATATATATATATATATATATTGGTTACCTCTATTTTGGTCTGTATGCAAAAAAAAAAAGAAAGAGAAAACAAAAAGAGCCGCTTCCTCTTTTTTTTTAAAGTACCGAAAAGAATTTCAAACTACTTTTATTCCTGATTGTGTGACTTATAGGGACATATTTTACTAAAGGAGCACTGAACTGTGAAGGAGAAAATGACAGAATAAAAAATTTTACTAGAAATCTATAAATGACCGGATAAATAAATCAGTGCACTCAAAATTTACCAACTAACTCGATGTTTAAATTGAAAAATGTTTGCACTCTATAATATAATTAGTTTTTTGCTTTTGTTTTCTCTATTTCTAACATACTTAAGCACATTTTAATCCCTACAAGAAAACCTGTAGTGATCTATTTATGAGGCTATTTCCTTTATTTTAATTTATCTGTTTAAATACAGTAAAGACTCGTCCCTACTGTGACTGTGTGCTTTAATCAAGAAAAGTTTTGTTCTTTATACTCTAAAGAAATGTTTCGCTCCTATTCATAATAACCCAGACTGCAAAGTATAGCAGTGGGTAGCACTGTTCCATTGCAGCAAGAAGACTCTGGGTTAGATTCCCTAGTATCAAGTTGGAATTTTAGTACTGAAAAAATTTACTAAAAATTATCGTATACTGACCTAAACGGGGTCATTAAAAGGACAGTAATCCCAAACACAACAACAAATCTACAGTAAAATGTCTGAGAAGGTAAAGAATCAACATATTGTGTTTCTGCAGTCCCATAAGTGACAACAATGCTTTGGTTGGACCTTAGTAAGACAGCAGAGAAAAACATCTGCAAACTGTTAAAAAGGGAGTTTTATTTAATTAATTCACATAACTGTTAGAAAATGATAAAGTCAGACAGAACACAAGAAATCAAGAGAGGAGGAATAACAAACCCAAACACAAAACCATCTAACACTTCCTGTATTCTCTATTAGAAATTAATTCAAATTTTTGTTTCTGTTTATTCAAACGCTGCCTCTTTGAATCACTGATCAGAACATAAAAATGCAATAAAAGCAGATAAACTGAGTTTATTAAGTTTAATTTGAAAGAACCGCATTCAGGAGAAGATCACTGAACAGAAGTCGTCCCTCTGAGAAAGATATAAAGGCAAACATTTCGCAGAGAAGTTTAGATTAACGGCTGTTTGGTCCGTGAATGAAGAACCCTGTAGCACAGCATAAATTCAAGCCAATTTACATTTGAAATGAAATGCTAAAGTGTGTTCTAAAGTAATACTGCTGATGATTTTGTTTTCATTAGTTTGAGTGATTCTGTTTAGCAGAGATAACGTTCTGTGTTGATTAAAAAGCCCTCTTACTGTCGGCTGTACCTGAGCCTCCGGTCTCCATCCTAAATAAATAAATTCCTCCACCCAGTTCCTCCAGTTAGAAAGAGCGAATCAAACCAAGCTGTTCCAAATATAATTTGCCACTTGTGTCAATCAAAGCAGAACTTAACGAGAAAAAATGAAATGGGGGAATTATGAGGAAAACAAATGAGGAAAATAAATAATCCACGATGCAGCCACTTTCAGTGTTTTGAATTTCTAATTTCACCATCAAACCAAAAAAAGCAAACAAATTAAACGAAGTTCAAAGATTGTGGACCACATGCTGAGTGAAATTACACGGTGGCTGAGCCTTTAGTATTTAATTTCTCATCCAAATGGGTTCATTTTCTGCATATATTAAACTTCAGGGATTTCTTTCTGTCATTTTCTAACTTCAGCTTTTATGGATCCACAGTGGACACATGCTTTTCCATCATTTGAAGCAGGAAACTCCTTCCTCCAGAGGATGCGTGATCTGTAAACCCTGATTTATCTGCTTCACATGAAATGCCTCCACCAGCAGATCTATAGAGATGCAGACAGAGAAAGAAGCTGTCGCTTTAGTTCGCTTCTTTCAGTCTACACCTAAAAATATTTAATACAGTGAAATGAATCAGATAAAAGACAATACTAGGTCAAAATTAATGAATTAATCACCTAAAATCACTGGAAAAACACAGTTATTGGTATCAAAAAAAAAAAAAATGTTGACCCATTGTTTTTTGTTTCAGTGATTCCAACTAATCCGGCATCTGAATAGAATGTTGTTTTTTTCCAGTGATTTTTTTTAGGTGGTAAAAACTGCTAAGAATATAAAATCTAATACTTTTTTCTGTAAAGTTTTGACATTTTTATTGAATGTAATTATAAATTAGACTGTTTCGGCACCATACAGTAAGAAAATACTTTAGTATTTAAAATCTGAGTACATTCAGTTGCTCTATTGCAACGTTCAGTTCCCCCTGCATGTCAATCAGAGCCGAGGCGATTTTAACGGGCGTCGCTTGCCAAGGCGTTTGACCTGAGCAGACACGGGTCAGTGAGTTACCACTTCTACTAAAAGAAAATTTTTCCGGGGTTTAAATGGGTTTTCCGGGCCAGTGGGAAATGGGTATTATTGGCATTATTAAAAGATAATGGGTATTATTATCTTTTTCTTATGGTAAATGTTTGGCTGTGACCAGAGATGGGAAATAAAAGAAATACATTATTATAATTCAATGACTTTTTTTAAAGTAATAATTAAAATTAAAATAGTAACTGGGGGTTAAATGGACCGGGCGGTCAAACCGAGCCATCACCTCCGGGGCTGGTCCTGCCTTACCGTGCTTACTGAGAAGCACAGGGCCGCGGCTACCGTCGCCGGGTCAGGTTCGGTCGCTCCGTCCCCCGCTGGCTCCCTCCCCACGTCCGCCCCCAGCCCCAGCTTGGTTCTGCTGCACTGTTGCCAACCAAAATCCAGGATGATTTTGAAATTCCCCCAAGACATTTTTTTAGGTATGAATAGTAGAACATGTCCGGGAAAAAGAGGACTTCTGGTCACCCCACTGATGCTGCTACCACATCCTGACCTGACATGAAATTAATCATAATTCAGTCTGGTAAATTGCTATTGGCCCTAGCCAGATCTGTACGATGCTTGATTCTCAGTGGCTTTAAGTGAATCTGCTATGATAACAGCAAGATGGCGGCCGCCGCAACGGAGCAATGCTATGATGATGCCGCTTCTGATGTCCTAGGTAAGATTAATCTAACTTTAAGACCTCAAAAATGGACAGCTTTACTGTAATTTCTTTGTAAAAAGGATCTATTTGCTATTTTTGGGGTTGACATGTTACAAAAACGACAAAAATACCAGAGGGCTTGGAGTTTTTGCATCACATCCGTAGTTATCTGATTGGTTCTAACCTGATGACGCTGACCATGTTAGCCAGGCCATTGAAATCGAGCTCTACCAGCTCTTTACCAAACTCCACTGTGAGAGACAAAATCTAAAAGTAAAATTACAGAAATCACAGTGTATGGTTTTCTTAAAAATCTGTTTGTATCATACAGCTGCAAATAACTATTTGAACACCTGAGAAAATCAATTAATTTGGTCAAATAGCCTTTGTTTGCAATTACAGAGGTCAAAGGTTTCCTGTCGTTTTTTCACCAGGTTTGCACACACTGCAGGAGGGATTTTGGCCCACTCCTCTAGATTTTCTAGGTTTCTAGGCTGCTGCTGAGAAACACAGAGTTTGAGCTCCCTCCAAAGATTCTCTATTGGGTTTAGATCTGGAGACTGGCTAGGTGCCGCCAAAATCTTGCTATGCTTCTTCCAGAGCCACTCCTTGGTTATGCTGGCTGTGTACTTTAGGTCATTGTCATGTTGGAAGACCCAGCCTCCCCCCATCTTCAATGCTCTAACTAAGGGAAGGAGGTTGTTCCCCAAAAATCTCGCAGTACATGGTCATCCTCTCCTTGATACAGAGCAGTTCCCCTGCCCAATGTGCAGAAAAAAAAAAAACTAAGTATGATGCTACCACCCCCATGCTTTACAGTAGGGATGGTACTCATCATTCTTCCACCTCCAAATATGGTTAGTGAAATTATGACAAAAAAGTTCTATTTTGTTATCTTCTGACCACATGACTTTCTCCTGTGACTCCTCCAAATCATCCAAATGGTCATTGCCAAAATTAAGACAGTTCTTGCAATGTGCTGGTTTAAGCAAGGGAACCTTCTGTACCTATGACGTCTTAGTGTATCAGCAACAGTAACATAGGAAACGGTGGTCCCAGCTCTTTTTAGGTCATTGGCCAGCTCCTCCCATGTACTTCTGGGTTGATTTCTCACCTTTCTTAGGATCACTGAGACCCAGCGAGGTGAGATCTTGCACGGAGCCCCAGTCTGAGGGAGATTGACAGTCATGTTTAGCTTCTTCCATTTTTGGACAGCTCTTTGGTCTTAGCCATGTTAGTATTTCAGACCCCTCCATGATTTCTAAGTGGGAGAACTTACAAAATAGCAGGGTATTCAAACATGATATATGTATACAGTATATATATATATATATATATATATATATATATATATATATATATATATA
>NW_015150705.1:729703-748073 GCF_000732505.1 Cyprinodon variegatus
TATATATATATATATATATATATATATATATATATATATATATATATATATATATATATATATATATATATAATATCTTTCTGCACTTACAGCTCATATTCCACAATGTCTTTCCTCCTCACTGCCCCCCTCAGTGCAATCCTACAGTATAAATTTATCCTTAACATCTAGATGCAACAAAATGACATCCCCTTTTCACATTTGCCCCTTTTCTCTTCTCCCACAAACGTTCCAGACAAAAGCTTTGCCACCCGAAAGGCTCTGTGGGGCTAATTTTGTCCTAAGCTCCACTGCTCTCCCTAACAGACAACGGAGCTCAAATGGTAGAAGATAATAAGAAGCCTTGGAGCTCTAATCCTACAGAGGGTAAACCGCGGCAAACCCACTGAATCATTCCATAATGCCAAGTAGAAAAACACACTGCTCTGCTTGAAATTAAGGGGCAATGAGAAATAATAATAAGTTTTAAAAAAAAAATCCAGCTCAGAGGACAGGGAACAGGTCAAAGTCATCTGACAAGTGCACATTTTCCCAGCTCAGTTCTTTTTGTTTTTCCTCATGTATATTCATCTGTTGTTCCCTTTTCATCCTCCTTTTTCTAGTAAACAGCAAATAAGTACAAGAACCTCAAACAGACTGTATAGCATGGTGCTGGAGAGCGGATGATTTGGGGTTGTTATTGTTGTAATACATAATTTGAAAATAAAAGTGTGAACCATTAAACTGTAATATGATAAATGGACTTTTTGATGCATAGCAGCTATGTGACAGTGTGGTCCTGTCACTATGCCTCTGAATTATAATGCATCCTAGCTTCGTGGACGAGTGGTAAGAATGCATGACTTTTAGCCGGGACTCTGTGGAATGGAATCCAGCTCTGTTGCATACCATGTTGTATATGTTGTTTGTTTATTATGACACATGTCAGCCTAATATCAGAGTGGGCTGCATCTACAACTAAATTATTGTTGGAATATTTCTAAAGATGTTTTGATAATGATTCAATCCAAGCTTGTAGTTCCCACAAGTTGCTAAATCCATTTGAATTTGCTTCTACTACAGATATTGATTGAGCCACGTTTTTAATGTTCATTTTAGCAGTTTTAGGCCTCAGAATTTTCTGTTATGAATAAACATAGAAGAATTTCTTACACATAGTCTCAGTCTCAGAGCCTTTGACGTTTCTCCCAGATTTTTTATCCAATCTGAGATGAAAACTGAGACAGAAATCACTGTCTGACTAGGAGCAACTTTTAGTGAAAGACTTATTTTGGGAAAATATGAATATTTAATTCAGGTAAGGGAGTGCCTTGCAGCTATTTTACAGAAATTTAATTCAATTTCCTTTCATCACATGACATCATTTTATTACTTCCATGGAAAAACATTTATTAACCAGCCAGCAGAGGACAAGTGTGAAGAGGCTATCAGGGGAAAAAGTTAAGATGAAGTGCTTCAGAGGTCAGTCCTCATCCTCAGGTGAAGGAGAGGGCACTGGGATGTGAGCCGAGGATTTGCCTCAGGCTATGGCGTCAAATAGAAAGACGGAGAGCAGAACCTGTCATCATCAGTCTGGGATTACAGGATTTCACATGGGAAATGCCAGCAGACGTCATTCTGCATCCTCGAAACACTTTACAGGAATCCAGCCATGTGAGTGGACAGATGCTGTGTGAAGCTGCTGCTGGGATTGTCTGTTAAATGCTGCTCAGATACAACGGCAGTCTGATAATGTCTAACTCTATTTCAACATAAATCTTTACCTTCTGATCCAAGTGCACCAATCTGTTAAGTAAATATCTGTTTTAGCTTACTCGTTTACAGTGTGGATTAAAATCGATAGGCAAAGCTATTTCATTTTAGGTCAGCAAAAATAATTGCATTTAAAACAATATCTATTACCGTTCCATTCCCAGATGCACGGACCTGACTAGTCTCAATAATGGGGTATGTCATTATTTCTGGCTATGTGGTTCAGTAGTCTGCATATCTATCAAACTATAGCTAAGCTTGTCCCCTATTTCTTAAAATCTATAGTCTTTGGTCTTTTATGTTTCTAATTCATTTTATATTACCATTTTAAGTAGAGTAATGCAGAGCAGATATAAACAAAGCTTTGGCTTCAGCCACTTTCTGATTGAGCTGGTTGTAGACAGATAGAGATAGATGGACATATGTAACATTGTCACCTGATAAACTGTCAAAGCTGAGGGATAGTTTCAGCACCACAGACTGGAGCATTGCCAAAGCTCTCATGGTGAGGACATTAACAGCCTGACTGAATGCATCACTGACTACATTACCTTCTGTGTGGAGAACATTGTACCTACACGACGGCTACGATGTTTTCCAAACAACCCTCCCTGGCTGACCCCTGAGCTGAAAGTCCTCCTGAATCTGAAGAAACAGGCTTTCTACTCAGGGGACAGAGAGGAGCAGCGTAAAGCTCAGCGGGAGCTCCAGTGGAGGACCAGGGCGGCAAAGAAGGACTATGGGAAGAAGATGGAGGAGCAGCTGGTGCAGAACAACGTCAGAGATGTGTGGAGAGGTCTAAAGAACATCTCCGGCTTTGGGCAGAGGACCAGCAGGGCTGCAGACGGTAACACCAAGTTTGCGGATGAGTTAAACAGCTTCTTCACGCGGTTTGACTGAGGAGGCTGAGGGCCTTTGGAGTCAGCAGGCCCCTCCTCAAAACCTTCATTCCTGCTGCCACCAGACTCTATAATAATGCACTATAACCACAATAACTGCTGTAAAAACCACTGTGCAGCTATATTAGAGTTTTTTATTTATTGACTGTGCAATATTGTGTGCAATATGCTGACTGTGCAATATATGTGAATATAATAGTCATACCAGTACCTCACCATTGCTCCTTACCTACTACACTTTAATGTAAAAGTCAATCCACCTGTATATAAGCCATCCGGATTGTACATATGTCACCTCAAATCTCTGTGTTACTCCCTTGTATTTTTTATTTCTTATTTTAATTTTAATTTTTTTTTATTCCTAAGGCACCTTTTCCTCCTTGTTTGCACCTTCTTTAATTACTATGCCAATATGTGACCAGTGAATTTCTCTGCTGTGAGATCAATAAAGCTCATCTGATCTAATCTAATCTAATCTTATCTAAAGACAGCTGTATTTAAACTACCAACTTAACCCCTTAGAATAGAATAGAATAGAATAGAAAATCCCATTATTGTCCTACAGTTGGGAAATTCTGGATATAAGGTGGATAAGGGAAAATGACACGAACAAAAACAAAATAAAGCCCGGATAATGTTGAAAAAAATGCATGTGCTTGTAAAAAAAATAGTATGTTGTTGTTTTCATTATTGTTATCAAAACTCTGGAAACACTAAAACTAAATTTGATCTTCTTTAAAGCTTTGGGAACCAACAATTAGACTATTATTACAGTAGCATTGGCGATCAGTGGCTACTGAAACAGACACACAGTTGAAAGAGCTGGATAAACCAAACTATCCACTCTGGAGAATGAATCTATCCCCTGAAGGCAGGATGAAGGTGGACTGGGGGTCAGAAGTCGATATCTAAAGAAGGCTGAAGACAACCTCTCTTAGGATTAAATATTTTTGTTTTGCATTGAGTGTAGTTTCCTTTAATCTATCATGATGTCAATTTAGCCTCCATGCTACATTAACGAAAGGCAAGGATGCATCAACAGATTGGTGGTTCCAGGTGAGTCAGGAATGGAGGTTTGAATGCTATCAGAAGTTGTTGCTCAACAAGCGTGAATACACTGCTACACAATGACATTGCTGGGATACGGTGGCCCAAATATGATTGATTTACATCATAATTTAAACAGATTTTACAGTTGACTTTGGAAAATTAAGGATGTATTTTTTGGGCCTTTCATTAATACTATTGACTTCACTGCATTTTAGTCCTATTTTCAATTAGCTAGTATAGCAATTACTTCCCAATTGGGTATTAATAAAGTCCTTGTACTGAAATTGGCTTGTTAGATTCTAAGGTGGTAATAACATAAAAAATGGGCAAAAATGCTACTTTAAAAATTATGCTGATGTTTCTGCTATTTTCAAATATCCATTGCTGTAAAAAATGTCCATAGCTGTATATTGATTATTTATTCTCTGGGTGCACAGTTTTTATATTGTCACACTTTAATGTACTGGGATTTATTTGTTTATCTTTTAAGTCTTCACTATTATGTTATTCGTACATTTTTTTAAGGTCCACATTAGTGTTACCATTTTTTTCTATAATCTTTTTGCTGCTGTAAACACCAGAATTTTCCCATTGTGAGACAATAAAGGGATTTTCTATTTTATTCTATTCTATGTTGTGTACGTTAAATCTAAGCCTGTCTCTGAGGAAAACTGAACTAGCCTATCAATAAATATTTTGTATGGTTATTTAGTAATTTTTAGTCATTTACATCAATTATTTAAAAATAAATAATATCAAATAATGAAAAATAAGGGGGGAAAAAATTAACTCAGTTAAATTTTAAATAAATATACAATATTTAATTTATGAAGAAAAATAAATTTATAATGAATTATAATTAAGCTATTTATATGCATAAATCAAGCGGAACACTATGGCGATAGCCGTACTGCTCCACTTGTGAAAGTAAAATCTGTTGGGCACTTTTTGGCATCAAGACAATTATTCTCTTTTAAAAAAAATAAAAACAGTGATTGAAACAGAGAAAAAAAGACTGAAAAATAAAAAGTTATCCACACATAACCATGTTATCCACTTACAGTGTCTGCATGCTCAAATGCATGGAAACAAAAAAAAAACCTGGGCCTCAAACATCTGTCAGGTATTTAGGAAAATCTCTCCTGCTGCTAGAGGGGAAGATTTGAGTGAATTAAAAAGAATATAAAGAATAACCTTTAGAGGAGCATAAACTGGAGCTGAGTGAATGTTGGTGGGACAGTCATAGCACAGGCCTGATGACTTTGATGGCAGGGGATTAAGCAGAAACGGCTGGCCCAGCGTTTTTACCACATCTGATGGATTAGACGAGTCAGAGTGGGGCTACAGTGGGAAAGCATTCCCTGTCTCACAGAGCCAAGCCCAGTCGATGCTTCGTTTCAACGGGAGGTAAAGGAAACAAGCGTGGTGTGTGTATCTGAGGGTGGAGTGTGTGTTTGTGCATAATTCTGCTTGTCTGCTTTTATGATTGTGAACATAAAATATGCAGCGCTTGCAGAAAACAGCTTGCAGGCCTGGGTGATGATAGCACAATAAAGGTTTCTACAGTCGATATTCCAGAGTGGGCCAATCATTTGTTTGCGGCCATGCATCGCTGGGAACCATTGGAATCAATATGGGCATAAATAAATTGGTAGAGCTTGGGTAAAGCATCGCCTAACGCTTAAAAATGTCACAGATACTCAGAAAAAGGGCGCTTTGTTTCTCCGTCGGGGCAGCAAAATTAATTTCTGTTTATGCTTCTTTGAATTATTTAAACACTTTAGGCTGTTTAAACATTGTGGTGGTGAAAAGAAAATCTCTCCTGGAATAAATTATGAATTTCTACCCAATTCTATCACAACCAAATGAAATCTGTTTGTGTAAAAGCTCCAATGAATCTGATCTGCTGAAGGCTGGAATTCATTGTTCAGGAAAAGTTGTGCTCTTGTTAAGAGGACTTGGGGATGACTTGTTTGGTAGCCGACACCTGTTTCCATGTTTGCTGTAACTTCAACACACATTTCTGTCAGAGCACCTGCAACTACAAATAGAGTCAGGAATTACTGAATTGTTTTCCAACACCTCAGAATCAGCTCACTGTCAACCTCAATTATTTATCTTTTTGTCTGTGGCCAGCGTGGTAGCAGGCAGATTACATGAAGTCAAACTAAAAAAATAGGGAAAAGTTTGTTACCGTTGAGACGGCCCCTTCTCATTACCATGAGGCAGAAAGGCAAATAGAAATGTGAGAAGGACATCGCCTGGCTCTTGGACCATGACAAATTAAAGGGAAGCCACGCATGGGTATAACTTAAAGTGGGTTTTATTTAACTAAAAAAACATAAATGGTTGGAGAGGAGAGGGAAAGAGAGAAGTAGGTGGCAATGAATGAGCTGAGCTCCTCCAAGCTGGTCCGGTCTGAGCTGACCTGCTACCAGTCAGGGTTGATCATCTGACTTGGGCTGGAGTGGAGCTTGGTTTGGGCCTCTGGTAGATGGAGATTGGGGCTCCTTAAGATGAAGCTGTTGTCAGGCTGGCCTTCACTTCCAATCAGCACCATTTAGAAGCTCCACACAGGGATGTTAAGGACTCAGGAAAGGCCTTGAGCCGTAAAACAAGCACGTCCCACCGGGAGGAGGCCCAGGGAGAGACCCAGGACACGCTGGAGGGACTATGATTCTCTGGTTGCCTGGGAGCGCCTGGACGAGCTGGTCCAAGTGGCTAGGTAGAGGGACATCTGGACCTTCCTACTAAAGCTGCTACCCCCGCGACCCGACCTCGGATAGGATGGATGGATGAATGGATGGAATTATTACCAAGGTGAATACATAAGGAAGCTAAAGATTGATACATTAAGGCATGTCATGATATTATCAAAATATCAATCTAATCAGCTTTATAATTTCTTCTTTTGTGATTGCTTGTTTTGTTTGGAGTTCTTAGGGTTAACATGTTGGAATGTGTGATCTAGATTTCCAGGGCTAAAGCAGGAGGTGGAGGCTAGAAGGAAGGAAGTCAGAATGCGCTCCTCTTAAAATGAACAATACTCCTGCTAAGGACTGTGTTGAAGTCGATGGCTTGCTGCTGATATACTAAACCATCTGTTGTTTACACCCCAGCGTTACCTCATGGGCATCCTCTGTGAAGAAAATGAGACAAAAGCACAGGAGCTGATGCGGGCTCCAAATTTAAACCCCTGGTTTTCCATTACTTGCCGTCCCCTGATGAGAGCCTGAGCTTTCTTCTCTGCCAACTCTGCAGTGACTTAGCAGAAGTCACAGCAAGTTTTAGACAAAAGTTGTGCAGCGAAATGGGGAAAACTTAAGCAGACGATCTGAAAATCAGCTGTTGCAAAGGTCATGGCACAGAGCATAGTGTGGACATTCTGTTCCAACTGTTATGTTTTGGATTTGTTTCCATAATGAGTGGATCAAACGAAGGAGAAAAAGTTTGGTGATGATTACTGCCTGGGCTGGATGACACAAAAAACTGTTTTCTGACAAGCTGCAGAGGGAAATCAGCTTCTTTCTAAAATAACTTAACAGTCTACTTCTTTTTGCCAGCTTCAGTTTAACGTACTAAGACAGGTTTGCATCTAATGTGTTCAGAACTGGTTTGCATGCCACTGAGTAAAATAAGCATTTGACCCTCCAGCAAAACATGACTAAGAGCTTGGTGAAGAAACTAAACACAGCAGCAAGTCATTTCTTGCAGCTGTTTACCAGGTTTGCACTAATCTCAGTAGGGATTTAGACCCACTCATTTATACAAAAAGTCTCTAAATCTTTCAGGGCTCCTGGCAGTCCCTTGGCAAATCAAATCACCATAAAAGATTCAGTCTTGCAGCTCTTTTGCTGTAGAGGACAAATTTGCCATCCTGTATTAAAGCTCTACATGATTCAGGGAAAGTTTAGGGGAGCAAGCAGTTGTTGGGCATCAACTTGACCTGGGATGTCTGGAGAGAAGTTGTAAACGTGACTTGAATATACCCATAGTTTAACACACAAATCATGGAACTAATATGCTCTTAGATTGCTTGTGGTTTTTTTTAATGAGGGTACAGAAGGTCGTCTGTACATTAAGGATAGTTCATGTGCCATAAATGTTGGTAAAGGAAATTTCCCTATAGAAAAACCTCTACAGATACGTTTTGGACATACCTCTTTAGCCGATCCATTGAACTAAAGAAGACTCACATTAAGGTTTAGACAAAGCTTTGTAGGAACCTACTTTTTCCTACTGAGTAAAATCTTGGGCTAGACTCAGGGTAAGAGATGGCCCATTTTAGTGTTTTTCAGCAAGCAGTTTTTAATAATAATCTTAAAGCAAATTTAAATTTTTTTGCAATTCTGTTTTCTTCTACCTGACTTTCTGTGAAAAGGTTTACAGTCCAGATAAATATGGTGGAAAGCAGTGAAAATAAACTGATACAAATAAGACATTATACCACATGACTTGGGATGAAAAAGATCTGGATGGACTGTTAATGAATTAATGAATTAATTGATTAATTAATTTGCCATCAATCTTACTCGATTATTAATTAAAATCCCTAATTGTTACTTTAGGAGTTTATGTTAAAAAAAGAATTGCAAAAGAATCAACAAATAGAAGACCACATTTAAACAGACCACATTTACACTCTTGATACAAGAAGAAACCCTTTAGTGGAAGGAAGGAAGGAAGGAAGGAAGGAAGGAATCACCCACCCATATGGCATCCAATAAGAGTTAAAGAAACTCAAATGTCTGAAGATGTTACACATGTCGGCTTTATTAGCTTTGTGAATTGTAACTATTTTCAGTGACAAGCATTGATAAGTAAACCTAAAAACAGTTGGCATATTATTCAGGCCAGGGCTGAATTGTTTTCCTGTTATTCTTGCTTTAGATGTCGGTCATTTCCAAACACATTTCTGTAATTTCCCTTCATGTTAAGGTGAACAATATTCATTTCCTCTGGTGTGATGAAAATATCCTGACATGTAAACAACTACAATAAGAGAATTTAGAAGTCATGAGAGGAGATCGACATGCTGGTGAGAAGGAAATACCCTCCCCGACAAACACCACCATTTGATACTGAGGGTCGCAGGTAAACAAATGCAACACCCTCACACATGCACTTTAATCAACCCGTCATTCCTACCCCACCTGAAGCACTGAAATTGCTTTTCATTCACCAGCTGCGGAGACTGAGAAACTATTTACTAATGTCATTTTTCCGTTTGTTACAATCAGTTTGTGTAGATGGTGAAAAAAACAGGTATAAGGGATGATGCAAAGATATTGCAGCACATCTTCAGGGGTTTTATAGGTCTGACTCCTCCTCCGCTCATATTGTTGGTTTTAGTCCTCATCTCGTATCACTGGAGCACAAACAAAACAGCAGATTGTGCAGTGTTGAATAAATTAAAATGATTTAGTTAATGTGCTACAATGAAAAAAAAATAATGCAACTGTTTTTGGATTCAAATTAATCATTTAGTTAATTTAACACAGTAATTTCATGTTAGCAGGGTAGGACATGAAATAATTATGCTAAAGTAAGTAAATATAATTAAGCAAATGGCAAAAATGGTTGCATTATAAGATATTTTCTAGTGGAAATCCCATTCAAACTTTATAAATGACCCACTAATTCAACTTAGATACCTCATTTTACTTTTAATTAATTCATTTGCAGATTTCATCACTTTTTTCAAGATTTTCCCTCAGAAGGTGTGATGGTTACAAACTCTAGCTTCTGACTGTGAAATATTCAGAAAACTTCTTTTATTTATTTATACCACATTCATGCTCATTGTTTTTCTTCTAAAGATACAATTTAAACATCAAGATAGATATTTTGGTTTCCCTGCACCAAGTGCATCTCTCTTTCTTTTAAATATTAGCCAAGTTGAAAGCCAACCAACACAAAAAACACCTTTTCTTTCCATTGTAAGCACAGTTTATTTGTGTTCTGTTCAACTGGTCACATCTCCGAAATGCAAACATAAAAAAAATGGTTTTGTTGGACTACCGGAAGGTCTGACGCTTGCAGTTTATATATAATGACTTTTGGTTTTCCCACAATGACAGTATGTTTCACGGGTAAATGGTTGTCTGTGTTTCTGTTTGATCATTTAAAAAATAGTAATGCTGTGGGCTCTGCTTCTCCCTCTGTATCCTCCCTAAAAAAGTAGAGATTGCTTTGCTTGTTCAATTTTACATTGTCTTTGTGTAGAAAGTAATAAATTAAGAATTCAAAGAAATATTTCGGCAGGAGTCAGAGTTAAAGCACAGCAAAGAAGGGATCTTTCAAAATAAATTCACTAATAATCTTTAAAATGGTTGTTTTGTTCATTAAAACTATTTTATTAGGAACTTTAGCTGTAAAATTGCTCTGCCAGACTTTGAAGGTCTGTTTGAAGTCCTGAACCTGAAAACTAACCTTTAATAGTTCCTGTTAAAGTCTGTAACTGGAGTGAATCAAGCAGCTTAAGTCATAAGTTCACACTCCCTCCTGTTAAGAAACAGGCTTTCTGTTCTGACACGTCACAGTTTGAGCGAACACACAATGTTTCCCTCTAATCCTGTAAAATATTAAAGATTTCAGTTGTCTGAAATACTGTGGGATTGTTCACTGAAAAATTGATATACGTTTTTATTCACTCTGTTGCACCCTTCACCCTCTGCTGCTTTCTACAAATAGGAACCATCACTGTTTAAAACTTTTTTTTATTTTTTTTTATCCCCATCCACAGCATGAGGAAACGGTCTGTTCTTTTCCTTGGCTTAAAAAGATGACAACCTCTGCTCAGCTTATGTCAAAAATCCAGGGTACATCCTCAGCAGCTCCCATATAACAGACTGACACATGAAAACAGCTCTTCTGAAAAGCATTTACAGTAATGCTGCATGTCAGAGATAGAGGGAAAAAAACGGAATTTTACAGCTCTAATATAGAAAAAAAATGCAAATGATCTATAGTGAAAGTAAGGGTTGGGAAAACTGCAGTAAGCTACGTTTAAGTTTGAAGATGGCAGAAAATAAATCCAAACATTTGAAGGTAATATCACCTCATAGGTTTCTTCCAGTTTTTGTTTGTTCATCTGCTCTGACCTTCATTCAAAATGAGATAGAATAAACAATCTAACATTCTAGATTCATTATACATGCATATAAATGCATACCAAATTAAATGCAATCTATTCAGTTTAGTTTATTTACATAGCAGTCGCTTCACAGCACGTCGTCTTTAGAGTTAGGGTATTTACAAAGGATAAGTGAATCCAGTTATATGGATTCCAAATCATCCATTCCAAATTGATCCTGGTCAATTTAAAAGCAGCTATGTTCAGCTAACTATTCGGCCTGATTTAAAAACAAAGTGTGAGGAAACCCAGCAAATCAAGTAATTGATTTTCAGTATTCTTTATGACCATGTAGCAATTGCATTTTTAACTTTGCAGTAATCTCTCTTATTAAGCATCTTTTTAGTAATATCCATCCAGCCATCCATTATCTGACACGCTTGTCCCAATTGGGGTCGCAAGGGGTGCTGGTGCCTTTCTCCAGCTGTCAATCAGCGAGAGGCGGGTTACACCCTGGACAGGTTTCCAGTCCATCGCAGGGCAACACAGAGACAAACAGGACAAACAACCATTCACACACTCACACCTAAGGAGAATTTAGAGAAGCCAATTAACCTAACAGTCATGTTTTTGGACTGTGGGAGTAATAGTGCAAAGAAAAAAACCCCTCTAGCGGTATATGACCTCCTGAAGAACCAGAACGAGAGTAGGTGTGAATGACCATCTGCCATGACAGACTGATTATTTGAGAAGACATCATACTAAATACAAGTACACAGAAACACTGATCCTGGACTATTTTCATTGTTAAACAAAAGTATATAGGTAATGGCAGTGATACGCTTTTTTAGTGGCCTTATCTAGAAGGGAAACACAGCTATGAACTCTAATCCATTACACACGTTTACAGGCTAAAGTGAGCAGTTACAGTAAGAAACTATAGAACTAAGCAATTGTGCCAATGGCTAGAAGAGAGACAGAGTTAACCTCTGAAAGGTTCGACCAAGTGGATTATTGTAGGAACAGGAAGCTGTAGTTAAGCTGATGCTGCCATTCAGGAATATATCAACTAAAGAAACACCAGGCTTTATGTAGCTACCATGAAGAAGAAAGCTAAGAAAGAAGGAACAACAAGTTAAAAATGTGAATTACAGCAATTTAAATACATTTTATAGTAGTAGGAGAAAGTAGCTGAGTGAGCAAAAGGGGTTGCTGTGTCCTCCAGCAGCCTAAGCCTATAGCAGCATAGCTACAGATACAGTTCTGGATATCCTGCAGTTGTGCAGTGCTGGACTTATAACCTATCCTGGGGTCCCTTTGGAGGTATTTTGCATTGCTTCCTCTAAATTGCTCTTAGGTTTAACAGTGTGCATGCATAGTGGTAATTCCTAGGCAAAGCAAGGTTTCCTAGAGCAGAGTGCATCACTCTTAACATATCACACACAGCAGGATTAATTCCCCAAAATCTGGACCAAAATACCCAAATATCTGGATACCTCAGAAAGGGAAGATTTGGGCAGAAATGGGCATGGTTATCTTAATGCTGCAATATTTACTGAGTTACAGTAAAAAAACAGAGAATAGAAGTGGCCAAAACGTTTCAGCAACAATGTCCTTAAAAATGTGTTTACTTATGATGTCTCTTTGGTAAACAGAATCATTAGGAATAATGCTACCAATTCTTTCAAAGATTGTGTGTATAGAGAGTGATATATGTGGAAAAGGCCATCATTCTCACCATGTATATACAATGGATGACTCATTGTACCGTTGCATCATGAAGTCCTTTAATAGCAGATTTTCAGGTAGAATAGCAGATTTTAAAAAGTGTCATTTAGAATTCCAAAAACTACAAATATTTGCTGTATCTATTCCTGAGGAAAAATCAAGGGGTTAGATATTAATTATCCTTAATGTCATTGATTTCTGACATTATTTTACTCAATAAGGTTTTATTTTACGCGGATTTGCATTTTCACTGTGAACTATATTGACCACATACCATTTGCTCTAAAAAAGGTAATGGCTTGACCTCATTTCAAACTCTTCAGTATAAACCTTGGATCTCGAACAAAAAAAATCATGGCAAACTGTGATTTCAGGCATAATTACAATAATTATGGTTTCAACTATTTTCAATTCCTTCTGTTTTTTAACATAGTAGCTTAGTTTAGTTTGGTTTCACAGGTTTAGTCAAGATTTATTGCTGAAATATGTTTGACTTGCAGTTGAATGATTTTAGTTAATGATTTATTATATTTTGAATGGAAGTTGTTGTCAGTGGATTCCATATATGTGCAGAATTAACTGTCCACGCCTGATTTGAGCTCGATTCACACTTTCCCATTTGTAATCTTAACACAACCAGTTGTGTGTGTTTTCAGAGAACAAGACATGACAGTCCAAAGTTATTTGATTAAATTGCATACGCCCCTCTATAGGCATTAAATTGAAAGTTATTGCATAACAAAGTTATTATTTAATGACATTAAAATGCACGAACAGCTGTAAAGAGCACCTATGTCATTTTAACCAAACAGCTTTACTATAAACCTTGTTTTAATCCAATTTACATATTCTGATGTGAAACATGATTACTCTGGACTCAGTGCAGGAGGTGGGAAAGAAAAGGATCCTAACTAAATGAACATCTCTGTTGGATAACGTCTCCCACCCCATGTATGAAGATGTTGCTGAACTGGAGAACTCCTTCAGCGACAGACTGCTGCACCCTAAATGCACCAGGGAGCGTTATCACAGATTCTTCCTCCCTGCAGCTGTAAGATTCTATAACCACCACTGTTCCCATCAATAATTTGTTACATTCATGCTGATTTTTCTACAATTTTCTATCATAGTCGTTTAAATAACCTGCTGCTGTTATTTTGCCTCTCTGAAGCTACTGCTATTTTCACATATCCATTACTGTAAAAATGTCCATAGCTGCATATTGGTTATTTATTCTGCAGGAGCAGTTTTTTTAGACTGTTAAAACACTTTACAGTACACGATTTTATTGTTTGTCTTTTAACTGTTCACTATTATGTTATTCTAATAAATTTTTCTAAGATCCATATTTGTGTGACCTTTTTTTCTATTATCTTTTTGCTGCTGCAAACACCAGAATTTCCCCATTGTGGGACAATAAGGGGATTTTCTATTCTATTCTATACTATTCTGAATGGATTGATGGTGACACACCTTAAAAATTTGCATCTTTTAAATTTGAATGTACAATTAGTATTAATCTGCAAGATAAAGACAAAAGCAATCAAAGAACCCAGAAATTTTAGACATTTGAAAACAAAAGGGAAAAAAACTGGCATGATCATTAAAGTAAAGAAATAAACTCACTGAGTGGAGCTTTTTCATTACTACGTCTGCTACCTGTGGTTTAAGCTGGCAGAATTTGCCCCCTGGAGACCGGTAATTACCTCTGTGACAGTAAGTCCATGAAGATTTAAGGAAAGAACTGGATTCAGAAGAGTAAATAAAGGAAGGCTGTTAATCAGTTGACTGTGAAAAATTGGCTTTCTTTTAAATAAACACAAATTAATTGACTGCTTTTGATTAGGTCCCGAATACAAGAGCAGAGAGAGAGAGAGAGAGAGGTCCTAATACAGATATTTATTTTGTTGGCATTTCAATTCCAAATATTAAAAGGAAACTGGGGAGGTGGTTTTAGTCCTGATGACTCCAGGGTGCCTTCCTTTGAGGTTTCTCCTGCAGGAGAGCATATTCCTACCCACTTCGGGATCTGTTGAGGCTCTCTAGAAAGGGGGGTTTCTTGGTTTTCTCCTGCTCCTTGTCCAATCTTGGATGCAACAAAAAAGATGCATACAATAATTAGAAATAAAAATCAGCACAAGCTGTTACTCTCTTTGCCAACCCAATGCAAACAGGACTGTAAACTTTAAATTATTTCGTAAACACAAAACACACCAGCAGAGTTTGAAACGTTCATGTAGTTTTTATTCTCTCAAAGTGATCCAAAGTTCCTGTAGAAAAAAAAAAGAAGATTAGGAAAGGATATGCAAAGAAAGAACATGTATTAAAGTCCAGAAACATTTCCTGTTTAAAGAATGTTTTCAGTCTGAAGAAATGAATGGGCTTATTTTTAAAGGTTTGGTAAGAAACCCTATTCTCTTTACATAGTCATTTATTCACCCTGTCTGATATTAATTTGGACTAAACATATATTACATATATAAAAAGATTATTACAATATTCTAAAAATAAAAATTATTTCAATTCAATTCAGTTTATTAATATAGAGCCAATTCACAACAAATGTCATCACAAGGTACTTTACAGAGACGATTTAACCAGATCATACGGTCAGATTGATTAAAAGTTTTCTATCTAAGGTAAACCAGCTGATTGCATCGTCTCATTAATTCAAAAGCAATCCTTCAAACCAAGCATACTTGTAGTGACAGTGGAGGGGAAAACTTCCCTTTTAGCAGGAAGAAACCTCCAGCAGAACCAGGCTCAGTCTGATTTACAGTTCTGAGTAGGCCGCCTGGGGTTCAAGGAGACAGAAGCAGACATAGAAAAAGAAGCAGCCCTGTCCAGGAAACAGAGTCAGATGAGCTACGAACCAGCTCCCGTGTCAGAAGATGAGAGTACATGCAGTTAGCCACAGTCAGAGAAACAGGACTACACTGAAAAACAGGCCAATCTTGAACATCTTTAAACAAAGGTGTTGATGGCAGCAGCACAGCTGATATTTCCCTCCAGGGTGGTGTCACAGCCAAACAGGAACAGACCAGATGAAGCTACTATGAGAAAAAGCAGAGAGAACATAACTTTACAGATTGAACTAACAAATACAGCAGAGTAGGAGAACAGAGATGGAATGAAGCATGATGAAGAGGGGTCCCTATGTGCTCCAGCAGTCTAAGCCTATAGAAGCATAGCTATAGAGATAACGCAGGATAACCTGAGCCACACTAACTATAATCTTTATCACAAAGGGGTTTAAAAAAGTTTTTAAAAAAAAGTATTAAGCCATGCCATGTTGTCTTCATCTAAAGCTTCATATTTTATGTTAGATCCAGTTCCAACCAAGTAATTTAAGGAAGTATTGCCTTTGATCTCCTCCTTCATTTTAGATGTGATTAATCTATCCCCTTTACAGGGATATGTACACCAGATGTACATGACTTGAAACAGATGACTTGGTCAATTATAGACCTTTATCCAATATTCCTTTCTTATCTATAATTGTTGAGAAAGTCATTGCGAAACAAGTGTGTGACCACTTACACAATAAGAAACATTTTGAAAAAAATAAATAATTTGTTACATTTATTACAATCTTACTTCTTAATAATTTTAGATATCCAGAATTTATATACTATATTTATTCTATGATGTAAACTATTATTATCCTTTACAACTGATACTGATAAGGTTTTTACTTTGTTAAAATCACAGCTCCAAAGCTAATAAAATGATCACTTGTTACTCTATCCCATAAAATTAGGTAAATGTGCATTTAATTAAAACAAATATTGCTCTTAATGAAATGTGTTGGAATTGTTGTGATGAAAATAGGTTGAATTTCATAACTAAGAAGATGTAAAAAGATTAAAAGTTATTTCTCTACTTGGTATATAATGCTAGAATTAGGAGTTGGTTTCTAAAACTTGGTCCAAGGAGTAAAAAAAAAAAAACAGCTTGTCCCACATTTTTTTAAAGTGTAAACATTATCAACGAACATGTTAAACTATGCAGAAACACAATTAAGAGCAGATCAATCAAAGTGGACTTCAATAACGGGAGCCTGTAGCAAAAGCCACCCATTGCAGATCATTTTCCTGACCCATTGCTCACAAAGCTGTTCAGTTAATCCTGTATACCAGGGGTCTTCAACGTTTTCCAGGCCAAGGACCCCCAAACTGATGGTGAGATGGAGCGAAACCCCCTAATAATATGTATATTTGTATGAAATTGCGTTCAAACTGGTCCTAAAGTCACTCTATTACATATGGAGTAATGTAACGAAAATAATTCCTCCCTGAGATTATTAAAGTATTTCTGATTCTGATTCCTTGTTGATGGGACAGATGCTGTGAATGAAACGGTGCCCAGCTTGAAAGAGCTCCTGTGTGTCGCTGAATGTGTGCATTGATCATGGGCGGTTCAAGAGAGGGGCCAACGGGGGCCAGTAGATCATGTCCTGGCCAGTTATGGCCCCTGTAATGAATACATAATACTCAAAGAAATTCTAATGATGATATGCACTGCAACACACATGCTTACTGATAGGTCCTTTGGATCCATTTTTTTTCTTTTAAAAATTCTGTTTTACTAATTATTTAAAAACAATAAGGTGATAGCTTCAGTGGTATTTAGATAGGATCCCAGTTGCTAAAGGTCAAATGCTAAAGTCATTTGCTAAAGGTTTTTTTCGAAAACAAATTGCGCTAATTTTCAGCTCAGTTTACCTGACTTCTAATTCAGATTTTAAAGAAGCGGTAATTTTAACTTAAATTAAGTCAAAAATATGTAAAATCCCTAAATTATGAATGTATATTGACCTAATAAGACATAGAATTTCAATTAAACCTAATTGAATAGAAATTTCACTTCATGCAGCTCTCTTAATATATTTGAATCCCTTGCCGGTTTTTATCTCATGCTTTTCTGTGCCCCCATGAAAACACGCTGGCCCCCTCCTGGCCCCCTGGTACGTTTTATGGAAAGTGAATGTGTGTGATTTAAAAAAAACAAAAACCTCCTTGTATTCATGTCTTTGTATTAAAACTAGAAAGATGTATATTGTCAGATTAGCATAACAAAATACTATGGAGGGAAAAGGTTAGCTCCAAAATCCTGAATATCTCATTTCAGTGGTGTGCGCTAAAAATTGTTAAGTGGTTAGTAGTGAGATTGAACGTTAAAAGAAAACAGATATAAAAAAAAAAAAGGTTTTATTTAGCCAAACATGACTCATACAGGGTATCACAAAAAAACAGCAGTACAAATCCAAAATAGAAAAAAAAAAAATCAAAAACAAAACATTACTATTAACAGATTTTAAAACCTGGCAAAAATAAATCTTACTTTTACAATATCAAACTTTTAACTTGTGTGTGTTTTTTTAGGTTAGAAAATTAGATTGCTAGTGTGTATGCTAGCTATCTAGTTTATGCTAGCTAACTGTAGCCTGAATCAGTGTTCCTTAAACCCAGGTCCTAAAGATGCCCGACATGTTTTAAAAGTGTCCCTTCTTCAACACAACATTCAAATGACTGGGTTTCAGTAACAGGCAGTTAATCAGCCATCATTTGAAATCAGGTATGCTGAAGCAGGGTAGCATCTTAAACTTGCAGGGTAGTAGCCCAGCCATTGAGAACCAGGGTTAAAAAAACAGCAGCTTCAATGAGCACAGCTAAACATCAGGTTCTTTGAAAGTTCATACATTCAAACAATGTTTTTGGTTAACGCCAATCTATTAATAATCAGGAAAATAAATCTAAGAATGTCAGTTTTTCACCTTTATTTTTTCTCCACATTTTCACATTGTTAAAACAAAGGTAATATCAACTGTTTTGTAGGTATTTAAATATCCCATATAATGAAAATT
>NW_015150705.1:748510-753889 GCF_000732505.1 Cyprinodon variegatus
CCAGTAGGATATTTCTCTGCATAAACTGAAATAAGGAATTCCTCCTTAGTATTTTCTTTAATCGAACAGAAATTAATTTTGAGACACTAATATTTATATATCAAGCACTGTAACCGCATGTAGAAAACAAAATATTTAAATGTATTTCAACAGAAAGTTGAACAGATTTGAAACATATTTCCAAAATATATTTTTTGGCAAGAAAAAAAATCACAAGCTGGTCTGATTATTGTCCAACCTGTAGGAAATCAATAAAACAGAACCTGTGTTGAACCAAAAAGTTATCCCTCTGCAAAGGGATTACCACAAATTCATCATAATTAGGAACTCTAGCAGGACACGGTGAGAGCCTATATCCACGGAGGAAATTTGAAACAATGCTGAATCTCTCTAAAAGTGATATACCTTCAAAATGATCAGATTAGCACAAAAAAAGTCAACAGCTGTTTTATTTTTTAACTGTCACATTGTTTCCACATCTGTTAAGACTATTTATTGGTCAGGTAACAGAGTCCAGTCTTTTGGCTACACTGATGAAACTATTGCCAGATGATATCTTCCAAACAGCTTTTTATGGCGTCATTGTAATATTGTTAGACTCACCCCCTCAGCCAATCTCAGTGCAGAGAGATTCAACCCCAAGAGGGGATCCCATAGTTCCACTCTTAATGAACCAAGATTTCATCAGAGTTGTCAACCTCACCCCATATAGCTTAGAGCAGGGGTGTCAGACTGGTTCCAGAAAGGAGCCGTGTGGCTGCAGGTTGTCTTCCAACAAAGCAATAGCAAAGCAGACTCCAGTCATCTCATCAAGTCATGGTTCATATTGGACTCACTTGATGAGATGACTGAAGTCTGCCCTTTCTGGAACCACTTTGACACCCGTGACTTAGAGGCTAACTCTGAAAAACTGTAGCTTCTAGGTCCTAACTCCATCCAGGGTAGGAAAGGAGCACTCCTGTGCTGAATCCAGACTGCCTTTATCCTTATGGACCTGATTATGTCCACCAGCAATAGACCATGATGCTGGGCAAGTTGGGACTACAGACTTTTTAAACATAACAGAAAAAAATAAAAAATTACACAAATGTATCCAACAGCTGATGTATTTTTGTTCATTTTTGTGAGATGGGCTGTGCCTATAGGACACGTAAAAACTGGTGAAGAACCATATGGCTCCTAGCGGCAGCTAGGGAAGTGAGGAGGTCCCTATGTCACACAAATATAAGCTAGGAATCTTTCAGGTTTGGCCCACATTTACACCTGTATTCTACAGTATCTGGAGGGGAATAATTAGCCCTCAAGACTGCCTAGTTTGTGCAACCTTAAAGTCAAAACCCAAAGAGACATTGAGATCTTTATGGCTAGAACAAATGAATGTTTTTACTTAAGAGGAAACTCAAATAACGAAAACCTTGAACAAAAGTTCACACATTCACAATCCTTAAGCATCTCAGAGATAGTGATGTAGAATTCAGCTGTACAATATACTATTCAACATTTCTTTCTAATCAGGTTGCTTAAAAGTGGAAAAAAAGAAAAAGATGGGAAGATATGGACCCCTTTAGGTAATTCTTTACAGAATCGGAAAACCAAGGTTCCAGGTATTCCAGAGCACCTGGAGCCACAAAGTTCAAAGCCTTGGTTTAAAACACAGATAGGTTAGTAAGTTCTACACAGCAGAGTAAACAGGCATTCCAGTCAGTTTGAGGGTTATTGTGTCTTTGTGACAGACAGAAAACACAATCGACGTTCTAATAACAAATCCATAGTGACTTATAGAGCATTCTATCAGGGAACATAAAGGAAACAGAGAGAAATGGCAGTTTTTTTTGTTTTTTTTTACCAACAGAGAGCTTGTTGAAACCATATATCAAATTTCCAGTTCCAAAACTAAAAACTAACCGTCTCCTTTTTGTCCTCTCATTGACATTACTCCCCCTTTGCTCTGCTGCAGCCTAATTTGCCCATGGTGTTCAGTTTAGTCTCCTCTCCTCAGGAGGGTTGGTCCCTAAGGAGAGGCAGGGCCAGAGAGGAGAGAGAGGAGGTCTCCCTCAGCCGCAGGAGATAACAGTGAAGCGTTTGGAAATGCAGGACATGTTGTGCAGCACGATCCCCAACAGGAACAGCAGCACACATGCCACTAAAATAACCGTGCAAACACCAGACCATGTGGAACCCTTTCCTCCTCCCACTTGGCCGGGAACTCTCCTCTCGCCTTCGCTTCCATCCAGCCCAACCGCCTCTAGACCCATAGCCAGGCCAAGAGGCTGCTGCTCGGGCACCGTCACAACCGTCACCCCCTTCTGCTGGCCGCCCGGCAGGAAGCGACATCCCAGGTCCCCCGGCAGGCCAAGCGCCCGCTCCTTGGTGATGGGCAACGGCAGCATGTAGCAGCCATTGCTGGGCAGGCGGATGAAGACGGGCGTGTGCTCCGAGGCGTGAGGGATGGCGATGACAGTAATTATGTCTGGGTCGTCAGGGAGTTGAGAGACGGACAAGCCGGGGGGCAGTTTGGTGACGCCCCGGCACCAAGGGCAGCGGATTTCTTTCTGGGTGCTTCGCATTTGGGTCAGACAAACTGAGCAGCAGGTGTGTCTGCAGTCCAGGAGTTTGGGTCGTCGCCGGGGGCTGTAGTAGTTAAAGCAGATCTGGCACTCTAGAATTGAGTCCTGGGAAAGAGTCTCCATGTTTGAAAGGTGCATTCAGCAAAAGGTGATAACAGCTCAGCAAATCCAAACAGAGGATTTGTAGATTGAACTGAATAGAAACAATGCAGATCAGGCTCTAAGGTTCTTTTAGAAAAATTACACAGTCTTCAACTTCACAGTGATGTCACGATCCTCCAATTGGCAGTATGGCCCATCTGTAACAGAAGAAGAACAAACACCTTTCTTTAGATGGCAGATATGACCTTTCATCTATGTTACTGTTTTTCACCAGGTCCCTCTGAAATGTTCTCAAAGGACCTTAAAGGCTAACCAGTATAAAGCTAATTTAATACAGGTTGTCAAAAATATGTCTTGTCTGAATTAATGTTGATATACATCAAGGTTTGTTTTATTTTAATTAGAAACTGAATACTACCGAGTATCAAGCTTGGCAGTGACTCTACCAAGGTACTCTATATCTGAGTTGGTCTGTCAGGGATATGATTAAGCAAATATATTTTGACAATGCATGGATAAAAAAAAAAGATTTAGCAAAAAGCTCAAAATTCCCAGTTAAAGGACAACTTTAAGAAAAAATAGAATAACCTGTGAGGCCAATTGCTAGCACATCTGTGTTACAAGAGGTATGTCCTGGGTTAGAATCCCATTTCACCGTATTTCCGTATTTCTTCACAGAGTTTGTATATTCTCACTTTACATAAGGAGGTTCTCTCAGGGTACTCTGGTGTTCTATTAGGGCTGCAAAGAACGATCATTTTGCAAATCAATTAGTCTGTCAATTTTCTTTTTCGATTAATCGATTAATAATCAGATAGCAAAAGTTTCATTAAAGAAAAAAATTTATGAGAGTAAACAGGTGAAACTAAACTTTTCCACTTGAGGAGTTCTAGATAGAGCATATTGACAGACGGAAGTGTTTTTTTTAGCTAACATGCTAAATATTTACATATTACTTTTACTATTTTGGTATAATTGCTGCTAAAGTTAGCTCAAGTCAGCTAAAAACATGTTTTAGATTCTCTGGACTCCAGTTATCGATTAATCAATTACTAAAGTAGTTGACGATTATTTAAATAATCCATTAATAATGATTAATCGGATCCATTGTTTCAGCTCTATATTATCTACAGTCCTATAACACATGGCTGTCTCTGTGTTGAACAGGGTATACTCCACTTCTCGCAACTAACTGCTGGGGATGGATAAGGTCCTGCATGGATTAACATGAACATTTAATGCATCTTTTGTTCTCAAGCTCCAATAAACTTCTAAGTTTTCTTTAACACTTATAATGATATGTCACTTTCTAAAACTGTTTCTCCCTTGAATGATGAGGAGTCATTATCATGCTCAGCTGACAATATGTGCATCTTCCAGCAGGTAGATGCAGCAGCAGTAGTGTATTCATGAGATCCTTTGCCTTGCTATTTGTGTAATTCTTTTTTCCTTCAGGCCACAGACTCCATGAAGCACTCCTTCCACCTCCTACTCTTCTTGCATAATAACGTACACTGCGTTAATTCATGCAGAAGCAGTGATAGTTTGCTTTTACAGATGATTAAGCCCTGTCAAAATACCACCCTGGAAACAATGAATACCAAACAGGGCCAAGCCGCCTTTACATTTTGTTTAGTTGAAATTGTCAAGTGTGAAAAATACTGAGCAGGGGGGAAAAAATAAAAGGAGTAGATTTTTTCTCTCTGTCTCTCTTTCTTTACGCTGCCATCACGACAGAGACGCTGTCCCTTCAAGCGTAGAAGCGAGTGAGGACGGAGAAAGGTGGAGAGAAGAGGGGCATGGTGACAGAAATAGAAAAAAACACTGATTGTCCCCAAATACCGAGCATCTCTGTCCCGTATCAAAACAAGATCTCAGGTAATTACAGCTCTCATGGCGCCCTGTGGGCACACTGATGTGGCAGGGGAAAGATAAGAAGAGATTTCACATCAAACATGCTCAGAGCATCACATTCAGCACTGGTGGCGGAGAGTTCATTTCAGTGCAGATCAAACTAGACCTTGGGTGAAAAAACATTAGAAGGTCAGAAAAAAAACAAACATTCATCCTAAAAATATCTCTGAAAAAGTCCTAAAATTCAAGTTCCACATTAAAAATAAGGCACACCCTTTATCATTTCATTATATTTTAGTAGACAAAGATGAAAGCCTAATAGGAAACCTGAGAGGGATAAAATTTGTATATAATCAGTGTTGAGGGAATTTTAGTACTCCTTTCTTCGCAACAAGCTCCAGTTACAGAGTTCATTTTGTGAACAGGCCTCATCAGGTCTAACCACAGCATATCAATTAGGTTAAGGTCTGGACTTTAACTGGGCTATTTTACCTGATTTATTGTTCAGAGTTATTTGGTCTTAGATTTGCAGTACTGTTTGCTGATCCAGTTTGTGCAAACAGTTGCACTTTGAACTTTGCTTAAAAACAGTCTAGTATACAAAATAGCTCATGGCTCAATCAAAGGCTTTAAAGGAATAGTACACCCAAAACATGACTAGCCTTCATTTTCTACTCACCCCCATGCTGAACAACGCTCTGGAGTACTTTTTTGATATCTCAAATGCATCTGGAGATCTGGGAGGCTTCTTGCTGTCTGCTGACATTCAAATAATGGAGGTGCCCAGCGCCCGAGGCAGAAAGGTCCATAAAAGTCCACAAAAACGTGGACTTCATCTGGTTTGGCAGACCAAACC
>NW_015150705.1:754676-765899 GCF_000732505.1 Cyprinodon variegatus
AATATCTGAACCTGTCTATGACCCACCCCTAGTATCATAGACAGGTTCAGATATTACAGGCTAACAATGGAACCAAACAACCCATTCATCGGTTTCCATTTGTATGTTTCCAAGCGATACAAGGCTTTGTTTATATAAGACTCAAACTCACTGCGGATCCAGACATTTGAATAGAGAAAGCTTCCTGGAGAGGTGGCGAAACGTCTTCAAATCTTGAAAACCAAGTCCAGTGGATTTTTTTTTTTTACTTTTACAGAATGACTATGACCTGGATGACTGAGAATCTTCATCAGCATTGTGTCTGGTCATTTATTCACATGGAACTTAGTAGTAAAGTTTGCAGTAAGTAAAAATACAATAAAAAAACTTTTAAAATTCCTTTGATCAACAAGTGGTGTCAATGAAAACTACTGATGGAGGTAAGAGATGCAATGTATGATATAAATGCCTAACATTAGTACACCAGCAACCAACACGACACAAGACTCATTTAAATCTCCTTTAAATGCAAAGGTTTACTGTACTGTACATCTCCAGACCATCTCCATCTCATAAACATTAAAATAATAACAGTGAAACTCTAACATGATGAATTCAGACAGACTCAAACTCAAATATTCCACATTTTATGTAACAACAAAGCCAAGGAGCTGCCATGAAGTGAAATGAATGGAAGTCTTACAGTTACATGTACAAGAGTTTAAAACAGCAACATGTTGCTGAACCTCCTTTCTGGACTTTTCCACCCGTTTTCTGTTCCAGATGTCATTTTGAAAGTAGCTTGATCTCACATAGAGCTCACTGACTACTCTTTCTTTTAACAAAATGACAACAAATTAAACCAGTGTCCCCTGGGTACTGACGATAAGTTCACAAATTTACATTAACTAGTTTAAGTTCATTTGGTAAATTAAGCCACAATCCTACAGAAATTAACCTTCATCCTCTAAATGTGTGATAATAATATATATATCGAAAGAAATGGAAATTACTTAATGCAGTCAAAGTATACTGTATGTACAGTGAATTCTTTATTTAGCCAAATTACACAGAACTTCAGAAACATAGAGGAACATTCAGGTTCTGCTATAAAGATGTCTTTTCTCTTTCTGTGAATGATTTCTTACGCTCCAAATTCAGTAGCAGATATTTCCCCAAATAGCTTAGATGCTTTAATGCGATTAGTCACTTTAAATTGGAAATGGACATAGCTGACATACGGACTTGTTTGTTCATTCCCGGTGGGCGCAGTTCACACAAAAACATTCAGGTTTTCTTCTGTCCGGGTCTTCCTTTGTTAGTTGATAAAACTCTGCTAATCGCTCTGCAAAACTGGCATCAGAAATACCAACAGATGAGTCTGAATCGTGCAGAATAGTACTAGCAGTAAACATGCTGGTGTGTCATGCTGTTTGCTGTAATAGTAAAGTAAAACCTGACATTATCCAATGAAATGTGTTGTTATTAACTAAACGTGAATGTGAGTTGTGTGTGTCACTCATTATTCTCAGAGTGAACGTCGCTCTCATTCACGTTTAATCAACTTCAAAACGGATCCGTTCAGTTCACCGTTAACTAAAACAGGAACATATTCAGGGAATGCCGTTCATGCAAAACACTGATTGCAGAGTTTCATAATATATAGTGATGTAGCCTGATAAAACAGACAACTGTAACAACAAATGTGGTCATTTACTGAAAAACTAGGTTTGGATAACAGCTGACTGATTGTGCAGGACTCTTACTGTAGGTGAAGTCGTCCAAACGACTTAAGAAAGAATTTGTTTTTTACAAACGCTTTTAGCATGAGCCCTGACGGTTTTCACTGTGGTATAACAGTGGCACATTTGTTTGCACTGTTGCATGGTAGCATGAGTTCCTGAGTTAAAATCCTGGCATCTTTCTGCATTAAATTTGCATGTTCAGTGTGTTCATGCAGCAGTTCTATCCATGAACCCAGGCTTTCTCCAACTGAGTAAAAAAATTTAGACCTGTGTTAGGTTAGGTCTAAATTCCCTTAGGTGGTGAGCGTGTGTATTGTTGTATGTTTTTGTGCAGCCCCATGATGAACTAGCGATCTGTCCAGGGTTTACCCTCACTCTCGCCTACTGACAGCCAGAAATAGGTGAAGGCTATGTTTGCAACTTCAAAGGTTTTACCAAGTTCTTTTCCCAAAGACTTGTGGCTCAGTATTCCCCCATACAGTATTCTTTTTCTGTTCTGACCATTTTGTCTGAGAATTGTTATTCATCAAAATCTATTCTCCTTTTGATAGTTCAAGTGACTTATTTCCTTTTCCACCTTTAGCCTTTCAAGTTCAACACAACTGCAACACAAAGGAAAATATAAAATACAGGCAATATGAGGTAAAATGCTATCATTAAATAAGATAATCCAAAAACAAAATAAATAATGATGAATAATTTTGTTCTGTTAAAACGTGTTACCCACATAAAGTACAAATTTGTCAAAATAATGAGTAAACTACATTAATTTATGAAATGACTTACTGTTAAAAGCTACAGCATGTAAAGTACCTTCTGTTGCTTGGATTTAAAATCTAGGAGAAATCTTTGTAGAGGATGACAGAAGGTGTTCTCCCAACATAGAGGCTGTAACAGTTTAATACGCCCAAGAAATTAAATGTTCTCATGTGCAAAACCTATAAAAGACATTCAAAGAGAAGCTGGAATCATCTGCCTATGTTCAATTCTCATTTATTCCTGGGATTTGGTATCTTCTTTGGTAGGTGCGGTAATAAATAAAAAACAAAAAACCTTTTCTTTATAATTTTTAAATAGTTTAATAACCATAACGTCACAATCTCTCCTGAATTATCAAACAGTATCCAACATGGGTGTACATAGGTCTTAATATTACCTACTTACTAATTTATCTAATTATTCTGGCATTTAGCAAATAGAAATAATATTGTGAAGTTAATCTGACCTTAAACAGGAAAGATTTCGAGTTTCTAATGTCTTTTTAAAGTGCATATTATTTAATTTTACCTGTTAGTATATTATATCAATTGAGAACAGCATGGAGTCGTGTAGATAAATTAGAGATAATAAAAACACTGGAAGGTCTTTTACCTCAGCGTATAAAAAAATGTTAAAGTTTCCGAGGTCGTAAAACAACAGAGAGCACCAACTATGTCTGCAGCGTAATGATATGATTTATCGGTTCAACTGAGCAGTAACCAGGGCGAGCAGGCTGACCCAATTTCTTTCACACCCCCAAACTGTAGACAAAAATAAATAAAGAATCCAGAAGTCTTGCTTAGGAAGAAAGGAGACAGTCTTAGCTTTGACTGAAAAAGGAAAAGTTTTTAGTTTTTGGTGCAGCTAGTGAGAAAAGGTTCTGTTTTTATAGTTAGAGGACGAAGAGTGACCGGGCAGAAGCCCCAACATGTCTGTGATCCGCTGGGAACATCCACACACACCTGAGGACACAGATAGGAGTTAAAAATAACCCCACATAGAGCTCCACACGGCTGACATGATAAAATGTCTGGAAGCAGGACAAAGCAGAAGATTGTTTTCATGTGGAAACCCTCAGGTGGGTAGAACCAGTGAAATGTCACCTCAGCTGTGACGCACAAAGGGATCCAGCTTCTCACCTCAAAACATGCAGCTTCATTATAGATGTGTGTCTCCTAAAGAGAGTGGCAAGAAGCTGAAGAGTTCAGGGCCTTTTACTCTAAAGGAGATGTTAAATAATACACACATAACAAGGTTAGGAGCTTGAATCATGATAACGGCCTGAAGCTTGAAGGGATATTAAAAATGTCAAGTTTATATATAAATGGTTGCATAAAAATGCTGGAAAGAACACATTTTGCTTATGTTTCTGGTCAGAACAAGAACAATCTGGTATGAGAACATAAAAAAATTAAGGCCATTTCTAATAATATAAAAAAATATATGACACAAACAATTAAAATGTTCACCTATAACAGGGCTCAGCTACTAGTGGCTGTGTGGGCTCTAAGTGGTTCTTTGGACCTTCCATGATGCTTTGATTTAGATATTATACAATGCAAAAAATCAAATTCTGGATAAGTAAATTTTTCTTATAATAAGTTCTTGAATTGAGGAGATAAAAAAGACCTTTTGCCAATGGAACCAGATAATATAGATTTAAAATAAGAAAACTCAACTGCATTGTCTTATTTCAAGTGAATATTGTCTAATTATCTTATTAGAGTGAAAATACTAATTCCATTGGCAAATTGTGTCATTTATCTATTGAAATCAAGGGTAAATACACTTAATTTAAGAAATTTCTACTTATTTCTAGATGATTTTTCCAGTGTACTAGTAATACAAATTTTTTTTTTTTTTTGCTGTGAATTTGCCATGTAACATCAGTTGCTCTAAATATTCAGCTGGACATAGGGCATATTGGGGTAAATGGCTCTTATATTGATCAGGATGCAGACTAGCATGTGTTTCTGGCTAGTCTGATAGCTTAATTTATGTAGTTGTGGTCTAAGAATTATCATAATGTAATGCTGTAAGAAATGGCATTTTTGATTTCTTATATTCTGAAAGGTTTCATCCAATTATTTCAACATCACACACTTAAATACCTGCAATAAAATCAATAAGTAAGTTTCAAATGTGGGGGTAAATTACTTAGGGGAATGGGAAAAAAAACAAACCTTCTCCTTTTGAATCATAAATGACCTGTGATTATCTGTATATTTTGGGTTCTGTGTTTCTCATAAGCCAAGATGGGAATAATGAAAAGCCAAGGATTCAGCTCTAGAGAGCTGTTCAGGCAGCAGGAAGTAGGCAAAGGGATCTTACTCAAGCACATTATATCTTGATGATTAACAAAGGAATTTAAATATATGGGTCTGGAAAGTGTTACAAACTAAATTCTAAGGCTTTTTAACTCCAGAGAACCAAGGAGTCCAAATCTAAAGACAGATGCTACCAGTTAAGGTCAAAATTTATGACTCAACAATGAGAAAAACAGTAAACTGATGAGACAAAATGGGCCTTTTCTGGAAGGTTTACACCTTAAGGTAAAACTTACACTGCATATTAGAAAAAAGAACTTCCAATTAAAAGTCAAAGAGTGGCTGTATGAACTTTTACCCAAGCTCTGCTACGCAGCAAAAGGGTGATCAAATGCAAACCAGTAGGCCCACCCTCTAAATGTCTATAAACAAGGTTTAAATGAGATTTTTACAGGCTGCTTTTGGTATAGAAACCCTTCAATAGGGTTGAATGAAAACTAAAGAGAACCTCCAGGGAACTCACTGCACAGCGCTATACATAATCACCCCATGCCTCAAACGGAAGATGCTCTACATTAAAGGCAGTTGTATGTGTTGGCTTTTCCTACCATCATATGTAGTCAGTTAAATGTCAATGGGACTCTTACCACAACAATGAACTAAAAAAAATCATTTTCATCAAACATTTCCATCCTAAAACCCCCAAAGACAATCTGCCTCTAAGCATCCTTTGGCCATTCACATACTACAACTCGACTAACTAAAATCCCATTTTATTTTATTTTTCCAAAAGAATAAACCACAATTAAAGGCAGGAGTTGCACTTTTTTAAAATAGCTTAGTAAAGAAAGAATTACGTCAATGTAGATTAACTTATTCCAAGGCTTTTTACAAACTGGCTGCCAATAAATGTATCTGGCTCTGCATAAACACATTTTACAACTGAAATACATCCAGTGAACACCCTCAACATCTTACACAGAGAGGACTCTGCAAACTCTTGCATAGACCAATCCACAGCTTTTAAGGGAGGGCTGAATGGAGTCAGGAGCTAAGAGAATAAAATATATTTTCTTTTCTTTCTAAGAAAAGGCTATAGGCGTCCTTGATATGACCCTCCTGCCTACATAAATATTGATAAATGTCACCCGTGATAAGCCGATTTCGTCCAGTTCAACATTATCTGACCAGCTGATTTATCTGCACAGTCCAGATTTGCATTCGCAAACAGAAGCTGGGGAGGCTCATTTCTCTCTCCGCCATCCTTTAGAACTGACAGATTCTCACCTGAACACCAGCACAGGAAACACATTATTTCACAAAATGAAATCATAAACCACAACAGCTGAAAGTGATTTGCAGCAGTTCAGGCACATGTGGCAGATAAATGGATTTAGACTGCTGTGTGAGTGGAGTTTAGTCTGCAGTTCATGCATGGTTTTGCATCCTTTTATTTTTTATCTCCTTCTGATGTGGTTATACTTGTGAGATTTTTGCAGGAAGATAAAAAGGTCAGAGTGGAACCAAACTTGTTGTCCTCCACTGTGTAAGGAGGCCGTAGGCGTTGAGCTGAGGCAGCATTGGCACAAAGCTGGCATGGCAACCTTCTCAACCACACATCCCAAGTTTGGACAAGAGATAAAACTCCCTCAGTGTGTTTAACGGCTGAAGCAGTCATGCAGGAGCGGCCGATGTTATCGGCCAACCTTAAAGAATGTCCTTCAGCATTTTTGAAGTGTGCCACTGTCCTGAAACCCGATCAATTAACTCTACCTGGAGCCACTTTCCGTGGAGAAGGATGAAGATCAAGCTGTCCTTGAGGAATGTTGCATTTCATGGTTTTTATACTGTGCGTTTGTGTGCTCTTGGCTTCAGGGTGAGAACGTTTTTTTTCCTGATTTCAGCATAAAACTGAGGACCGGCTGTTTTAAAGGGAGGACATTTTGGTCCTCACAAACTATTTAGCTAACTTTTAGGTTTAGGGCTAAGGTGTTTAGGGTAAGGTATGTACCTTAGGTTAGGCTTAAATATATTGTCAGGGTTAGGGCATAGAAAGGGTTGAAAAGGAATGAAAATCAATGTATGTCAATAGTAATCAACACATGGTCTTCTCTACATATAGCAAGACATGAATGGATGAGTCTGGGAAATCCCTTACGCCGTTGATGGAATATTCACGAACTTTCTGAAGACTATATGATGATATATAGCAGATCCCAATTTTAAGAGTTAGGTTAAATGGTCTGTTGTGAATGTTTGGTTATGGTCAGGAATATACTAGTAAAGGTTTAAGTTGGTAGTAGATAGGGATGCAGGTTGAATTTTTAGCATTATCAGATGTGCCAATATTTCAAAACTCAACTGTCTGATGACCAATATCGCAATGTTTTTTCCTGGACATACTTATAAAAACACTATGTGGTTTTATCATTCCTGTCCTGGAATGTGTTGATGTCATAAACATCAACACTATCAATACCAGATATCAATCCTTTTAATGCTAAAGTCAAAGGTAATAGACAATAATTTAGAGCAATAGGGAAATCATATTTATGTCCCAAAATGTTGAAAATTTCTTTTTTTTTTTTAAATCCTGTCTTAAAATCTGTGGGGATTTTATTGTTATTTTATGCAGGCCAGTTAGTTATACGTCAGCTTGTACACCTAAATTTGGCCAATCATATATCAACGGTCATCTGTCAATCAAATTTTTTCGGTCATTGCATGTTGATTCTTATGTCGCAGCTATTATACGCAACGGTCAAAATAAGAATCATTTACTTTCCCATTGAGTTCTGTCCCAGTGATCACAGGGATGGACGTCTGTGTCTTCTGCAGACATAGAGCTTATAGAACTGGCAGCGTTGCGAGGCAAGGACTCAAACATGTACGGCTGTAAGCCTTCTACACCAAACCAAGCTTCTGCCGCCCTGGCGTCCTCTTCTACGACATCTTCGTCCCCGCTTTCCTCCTCTAAATAAAAAATGTATAGTGGAGGAGACCTGACATCTACAGCACTTGCTATTATCTATACATTTCACTTTGATTGCTGGGTAAAATATCGCAATATATAGTGATTTTGCAATATTGTTATAATATCGTATCGAAGCCCAATTATTGTGAGACGTATCATATCGCAACACACATACCAATACTCACCCCTAGTTTCATATCAGAAATGATATTGGTGGGATAGAACATCACTAATCAATACATGTACATTTTTATTTCAGCATGTCTTGGGCAACAGTAGCAGAACGACAACCCTCAGAGGGTTGTCGGTTTCAGCCCCGGCTCCGGCTTGTGTCCCTGAGCAAGTCACTTCACCTGCATTGCCTACTGATGGAGGTCGGAGGGACCGGTCGCGCCACTGCACGCCAAACACGCTTCTGATAGTGAGCCCCAGGGCAGCTGTGGCTACAATGGAGTTTGCCACCATTAGTGTGTGAGTGAATGGGTGAATGACTGAATGTACTGTAGTGTAAAGCGCTTTGGTCAAGCCCCCAGAATTGATAAAAGTACCATATAAGTACAGGTCATTTACCATTTCTTTGTCAGAAACCCGCTGCCTTGAACCTAAATAATAATTTTAAAAAAATTATATTGGTGAAATTGTTGTTAATGCAGTTGTTAAAATAGTTGAAATACAAAAAAAAACTAATACAAGTGAATAATAAGAACTTTCTAAATTGGCTGAATTTACATTATACTGTCCACTCAAGCACTTTACAACAAAGCCAAAATCAGCCAGTTGCCTGAATCATGGATGTGTGACAGGAGGAAGCTAAATCAATTCCACAGCTTTTGAAGTGGAGGATAACTACTCTACCTGCCAAAGCCATAGTTGCTCCTAAGTGTTTAATGTCTTTCAGAGCTGCAGGTAAGTCTTATCCCTTTTCATGTAGTTCTTTATTAAATGTCCCACAACTCGATGAAAATCTCGTTTCTTCATGTCTAGAAAAAGCCATTGGCATAAAATTCAGGTTGTCCTGAAGCCTGTTGTAAAGCACAAACCCCACATGCCATGTGTGTATCTAAGGTGATGAGGCTGAAAGCCTTGTGCATTACTGCCTTCACAGGTACCTCTTTGCTCATCACCGCCACAGCGACGTATCTTGTGTTTGTGTGCGTCGGTACCCCAGATGGAGCCACTGATTGAGGACTGTGCAGCCGACCACTGCACGACACATTATGGCCATTTTTATCTTGACAAGCCAATGACTGTCGAAACTGGCAGGGCTGCTCAAACCTCCCCCTCCCCCTGTCTTCTACCTCCATCACTGCCAACCTTGCCTCCACTGATCTACCCATGCATGATACGAGGCAACATTAACTCCCCCTTTTGGTATGTTTTTCTTACTTGTCTCAATTGCTTAATCCAGTATTTTTCCATGGAGACATTTTTCTGATAAGGGGATTACAAACAGTATATTGTAACACCATTGCTACTTCTGTTGTAATAGAAATAGATTTCCTGTAATTAAAATACTGGTGATACAATTCATTTCTACTAACCAAAATAAATAAATAATAATTTTTTTTATCCCGAATGCCATTTACTTGTTACTTCATTAATCAAAGTACTGAGAAGATCAGGAGTAGATAGAAAAAAAATCAATAAAAAAAAAAAAAAAAGTGTTTTGTGGCAGCATAATGTAAGAACAAAAACATCCAAAACAACATCAAAGGAAGTGTCGGTTCTATACATGCAAAGGTTTTGGTTTAGGGTTATATATCTCTTTTAAGTTCAGTCAGGAGTATTTAGGCAAGAGAAAGACAGATAAAATGCAAAGATTTTTGGCCGATATTAGAGTTTTTGGCATGTATCTGTATAATCTCATATTTACATGTATTTGCTGAATTATCAGTGCAACAGCAGCCATGCCTAGAGAAGGCGCAATTATTGCTACTCCCTTTGTTTGCCATCCATTGTTGAGGTTTTTCTTTTGTTTGTTTCATCAAAAAATGCTTATTTTCCTGACTAGTATAACATTTGTTATCCTTTGTGTCATTTTCAATCGTGTAATTGAAGGAAGAGAAAGCAATTTTACCTGAAGAATCGACCCACCTCTAGTTTAGACGGTAAATATGTATCTAAGGAATAAAAGCTTTTCAACAAAGCAAAACAAAACCACTGGCTGCATGTGTTTGAACAAATATATATATGAAAGCAAACATTTTTCAGTGAAAGCATTCCTTGCTGCACATATCAGTCTGGAAGTGATCCAATTAAGCACAAAAAGAAACAATCACAACAATTAGTAATGTGATTGGTTTTATAAAAGGTTTTTTTTATAAGAAAGACTATCTTTGGGAGTCTGGACAGCAGGAAAAACACAAATGTTTAAAAAAAGGATACAAACTGTGGAATTATATGTAACTGATGTGATTAACACAATATAATAGCACTGTATATTACACAGCTACAGATGCTTGTAGGGCAAATACTCTCAAATATAATATAGTATAGTACACTTCAGAACATATTCTTATATGCAAGACATCGTATGCAAGATCTGATAGAAAAGCAATTTCAAAAAAAGCTGAAATTGCAGGTCAGAGTGAAAGACTGCATGAGTCTTTGTTAAAATGCTGTTTTACAAAACAGGCTTCCTGTATATAACCATCCTCCTCCCTAAGTCCTGTAATTTCTGTTGAACAAGCCATATTTGCTGTGTTCTCATCCTCTCTTAAAAAAATGAGTCTTGGTTTTAGTTTAGAGCACAATGACATTGTCTTTTTTGATGTTTTCAATAGAGATAAAGATGCTGTTTGATGATGAGAAGATGAGATTGGAAAGTGCCTTGTGTCATAGGGTCTGTCTGCTCAAGAGCCGATGGGAAACTTGATTTTTGAGTAAAACCAAGGAAAGAGGCAAGGAACGTGGCGTGCCTAGAGGAGAAATGTGAGCAATAGCAACAAAGACTTCAAACTATGTTAAAGTTTTTTTTCTTGCTGTTTATCTCCGCAAAACGCAGATGGGTTATTTAGCTTAGAGAAGGCTTTCTTAACCCTAATCTTCAGGGCCCACTGTCCTGCAGGCTTTAGCTTTTTCTCTGCCTCCACACACCTGACCCGAATAAAAAGGTGATCCACAGGCTTTTGCACCATTTGATGGCTGTCGAGGAGGTAATGCAATCATTTCAAATAGGTTTGCTTGAATAGAGACACATCAAAAACATGAAAGACAAAGGGCCCTGAGGACCAGGGTAAAGAAACCCTGGTTTAGAATACGTACACAAGTAAAAAACTAGTAATTAATAGTCTTCACAGCAAAGTCTATAAATCTAGATAGGCACATTTGCACAGCTGGCAGCTGATTCTTATTCAAGACAACAAGAGTGAGGGTCTGCTGGGGGCGAATAACTCATTTACAGCCCGGAGCAGTATTGGAAGTAGTAAAAATTACAACTGCCCATCAACAGTTGGTTATCATGGAGACTGGAAGCAGGCAAGACAGAAGTTACTGCAGG
>NW_015150705.1:766230-791869 GCF_000732505.1 Cyprinodon variegatus
AAAACATGATTAATGCAGGAGCATGGATGCATTGAGAGACTGCATGGAATTTTGCTGATAAACACAGAAACATGACTAAATCTGAATTAGGTTGTACAAAAAATAAAGAAATAACAAACTATATTTTTTGTGCAATCTAATTAGAAACTAGAATAGAACAGAAAATCCCATCATTGTCAATAGTCAATTTATTGTACAATGGGAAAATTCTTGTGTTTAACAGTAAAACGATTCTAGAAAAAATGGTCACACAGATATGGACCTTAGAAAAGTGTATAAGAATAACATAATAGTGAAGAGTTAAATAAACAACATAACATCGTTAATGGCTTTTACAAATGATATATTAGATAGACAACATCTGACCAAAACTCCTAAAGTTATTTCTGGTTTTTAGTTTGATGCATTTTAGCCTCATTAGGCTGTTAAGGATTGGAAATGAGTAAAATGTATATAACGTAATGTGTAATTGTGTAATTGTAGAAAAGTAAATTAAAAGCATTTATTTCTATTATGTAAATTTGAATCAAATGATAAGTAACCCATAGGATTATACAACAAAGAAAATGTTCAATACTCAATTTAAAACACCTGGTGACAAAAAAATCTAAATGTTTTCATTACATTTCCAATACTAACAAAGCAGCTAGTAGAAAAGTGCAGCTAATAAAAAATACAATATTTAGCTAAATTTAAAGCAATTTCATAATGAAAACACAATAAAGGTTCAAAAACTATATCTATATCTAACACTGTTTTTTGTTCCAAAGAAACGCCCATTGGCTCCTGGAACTCGAGTCGACTTACCATGAATTAGGTCAATTTAAAATGCTAAGATGATTAAAATTGAATACTTTTTCAAAAATATTTTGACTAAATACAATAAAAAAAAAAAACAGCATTAACAAATAGTTAACATACCAATGTTGAAAATCAGAATATTTCATTGGCCTAAGAAATGTTGAGATTGAACTTCTGAACTTGTTAGGAATCAATCTCAGATAAAACTTTGTTAATCTGAAGAGTTTTGAAATGAAAACTTTGTTAATTAGTTTTTAATTACAGCGTTCTCATCAGCATATTTGAGTGTAGAGGGTCGCTCCGCTCAAATTCGCTGCCGTTACGCTAAATCTAGGGCCATTACGCTCATAAAAAATGAGCAGAGTGGCCCTTTGACTGACATCTGAATGTCCTCCCCAGTGCATTTCAGCACAGTGAGCATGACGGCTGCGTCTCCAGTGTTTTTAATCACTTATTACTTACACATATATATAAGGGGCTGTGCTGGAGTAGTCCTTCTGTAGAGAATCAAAGGAGAACAGAAGTACAGTGGAGAAGTAAACCAGGCAGATAGAGCGCTGGGGAGAGGCAGTGGGATGGACCGGTGGTTGTGCTGGAGGGGTGGATGACCAGCAGTCCTTGTAGGGCTACATTAAATGGCTTTCCAAAAAAAAAAAAATCACCCACAAACCTCTTAAAGATCCCGACTTTATCCTTTGTCATCATTATTTTCTCTATATTCTATTTTGATTTTGGCCTCATCACAGCCACAGCCAGTCCCTAATTGGTTGCCATTAGGGCTGTGCATAAAAATCGATATAAAGATTAATATTAATGTTTTTAAAAAACAATCTAATATCGGTATTCTGGTGTTCAATATCGCTATAACTCCCTACCGCTAGGGGGCGTTATTACAGCTCGCCGTTACTGTTCACAATGGGGCAGAATTTGCGGAATGTCTGAAAGGTTTGTTAAAGCGCCTTCGTCTTTAAAGTCAGAAGTTTGGGCATATTTTGGTTTTAAAGTCAATAAAAAGAGCCAAGGACTTGACAAAACTTCACTTAGCTCAGCTGCAAGAGCGGCCTTACGTGCGATGGGTGGACGTCTCAAGCCACAGAATCATCTGTGACGATCACATGTAATTTCATTACCGAGGACTGCGAGCTAAAGGCGTTCGTTTTACAAACACAAGCCATGCATGAGAGCCATACGGGACTCCTGGTTTTTAGAATGTTTACTTAAAAGCAATATAGATGCACTTTTTCTTTATGTTTAAAAAACTGAAGATACATATTTGTAAGGTTTTTTTTTTTTCACAAAAAATTGTTATAAGCTAACAGCATTGTCCAAGAAAACTGGACAATTTATTGGTTTCTGTAATATGTTAAATGCATTGAACCGACTGCACTTTATTTTTCTGTTTACTGTATCAGTGTTCAATAAATTGAGCATCAATATTCTATTTGGCTGCTTTTGTTGATTGAATGACTTTGAGTATTAATTTGAAAGTAATAAATATCGATATAGAAGTCACATCAAATCAAGTTGGGCTACAGTATATCGAGAATCGCATCGTATTGTGAGCTATGTATCGAGAATAGTATTAAATCCCAGATGATACCCAGCTATAGTTGCCGACGTGAATTTCAGCAGTGACCATTCACCGCATTTGCTGCTAACTGCTTTACTGCTCTTGGCTGTGCAATTTGCAAAGGAATATTATGTAACTCAACCTCTCTTTCCACAGACACTGTGTTAGGGGGGAAGAGAAAAACATTGCTATGCTCATAATAAAATAAAATACTGGTGAGAACCCTGAATTACATTTTTAAAGATACTAGAGATGGACCGAAACACCATTTTTTTCTTGTATCGGCCAATATGTGCATGCCATGGCCGATCAAGTAAATGAAGGGAAAAAAAACGAAATCGAGCGAAAAATAATTCCAAAGACATCGGAAGCACATTTTAGGGTTAGATTGAGGCAAAAGAAAATCTGTGTCAGCATAAATATCTAAAATAAATTATACCAGATTCCAGGATGAACTGTAAGCCCCGCCCCAGTATTTTTTCTCCGACATGCACCATACACGCATACCTCATAATTGTGCACAATCCTTCGCAGCACAATTTCATGTATTTAATAAAGATAAAGAAAGTAACACAGCTATGACCTGCTGATGAGAAACTGAAGAGTTAACTGTCTAGCAGAACTAAAACCACTTTCAGGTTCAACTCTGAGCCTTTACTGCAAAGCTTTCCAGCAGGATTAGGATGTCCCAGTGTTTTCACGTTTGTTTCTTTGTTGGTCACTCTTATGCTTCAGGTTCTCTTCTCTTCATCTGTTTTTCTCCTTTTACGCAGCCTGTCTGTGCAGTGACAGACAGTGGAGGTATCACTACCACGCTGGTGCTTCGTCAGCCGTGCTGTTCTGTTTATACATGCACACACTGCGGGGCTGCTGCTTAGCAAATGCTCTGGTCCTTGTTGTCCCATTGGCAGAGAAACGCTGTCCCTGGATGACCCTAGTCTCTGTTTATAAAAAAAAGCCTGTATTCACTCAATACTTCAACACTTCAAATTTTCAATATCAAGTTCTGCCTATTAACTTATAATTCAGACAGTTAAGACATTTCTATGAACCAAAAAAGCGACCCTAATGTCACAAGCATGTCGTTGGCATGGTTGTTGCCAACACTGAGGCCTAACCACAGATCATGGATTTATAAGTAGAGCATCATCGTTTAATAGCAAATGTTGCCAAGTGGCTCTATCCACATATCATCAAAGTCACGAGTTCAACGTCTGAGCGGAACTGATCAGTGATTTCTTCAGATGTTACACTGAGAATCGCCCACTTTCAAAGCACAAAACTGAACAGTGAGTCCTTCAGCCAGAGGCTCGATCTCCATCTCCAGATCCTAACAGAGATCTAGGACGAGGGAGATAAAGGCGAACACAGCAGCTTGGCCCCAACTTCAAACAGTACTGACGCTACTGATCAAACTACAATGTGGCGACGCTGCTTACGGATAACTATGGAAATGAGGATTATCTAAACTCTCAGGCGGTGACACTTCCAAAAATTCAGCAATTTGAGCCACAAACTGAATTCTTCAATCAAGCTCAAATGCTGCAGAGGCTGCAGAGACATCACAGCCTTTTTCTTTTCCCATGAATGTGCACAAGGAAAAAATTCACATTCAGCAAGATGCACAGCAGGACAACCAGGACTACTGCAGGATCTTAAAAAGGAACTCAGCAGGTAAAAGTTCCAGCATGAGACAAATAACTAAAGCAGCCCTTATTGGATATTCATTGCATGTACTGGGTTCTGTTTAACCTCCACCTTGAAGCTGGCATACATCAGGGTAGAGGCTCGGGGGAGAGAGTCTGTCAGGAGTATCAGGCGCATCACTGCAGGTTTGTCAAATCTTTGAGCCGACTTTGTTGGGAAAAAGACCAGAGGTGGCACAAGTGATGAGGTGAGGACAATTTTTTAGAGCTGTCTTCAAACTGTCTCATGTCGGCCAGGTTCCTATTAGCACCTTCAAGAATTTGCCGACAGCACGAATGAGGAATTTCTTTCAAATGAAAAGGCAATTTATCATCTCTTCCCACTGGATGTGACTTGAACTGCCTTTAGAGATCTTGATATGAAAGAGTTTACTTTGGACAAAGGCTTAAATATACTAGGATATAATAAATTATGTAACATGTCAAAATTGATTTTTCTGCAATCAAGTTCTGACAGAGTCATGATGAAGCTTCAGGTAAAAGGGGAAATTCCCATTTATTTCTTTGAACTAAAGAATATTATCTGGGACCTTAATGTTATCCAGAGAACAATTTTTAGTTTTTTCTTGATATTAAGAGCGAAATATGTTACATCTCCAAATCCAAATTACTAACAGCAGTTAGGGGGGATGTTTACACGGAAGCTAATTTTTTAAAAGATGAAAAAGTTCAACCTAATTTCTAAGGTTATAGCTAACAGAAAATGAAAGCCTAACATTTAGTGTCTCAGAAATTAAAATATCAACCTGTCCGGCCCCAGAGGGTTTCAAAAGCAATTTCCTCCTAAAAAAAATATACAAGTGAAATAAATGAAGGACGGCCTCACATTGATCAGTTCTAAACACAATTTATGGTACCAATTTAAAAGTTAGCAATACAAAGATACAGCTAGTTTATTTATCATTACACAAATAAAATAACATTTTTGGAAAGAAATAATGGAAGTCCTTATGGGAACCATTTTTATCAACACTGTTACCATAACTGCAGCAAATTAAGACTGAATCAGTCGCAACATATTTGTTTCACTATGGTTTTAGTGGGTCATTGTGCCAGAAGGAGCTGTCATTATGAACTATTTAGCCAAATCTACCAAAACTGTCAAAACTCCTGCATTTAACAGCACTTCAGTCATGCTGTTTATGGTGTTCATCATCAGCTGTGATCAGAGCAGTTTGTAAGGCACAAAGTTTAGAAAAGTGTTTTACAACTTTTAATACCTCTGCATTGAAATAGCAACACTTGATTATGGCCACAACAAAAATGCCATAGGTTTTAGAAATATAAGGATACCAGCCAGGACAGAGCAACAACATATCTGTTTTTGTAAATATCAAATTTTTCCATAATAATCCACCATATTTAATAGATCACTGAGTTGCATGTTTTGTGTTTAAAGTGGTAAAAAAAAAAGCTAGTTTCTTGAGAAACTTTAAAGCCTCCATCTTTGAGAGATTCATGAAGAAAGGCCAACATTTCGCCTAATTTAACAGAAGATTAAAAGTAGATGTCAATCCCTTTTATAGGATGAAGGTGATGAAGGTTCTTTGGTCTTCAAGAATCCAGGCTCAGTTTTGTTACAGGTGATGGTGGTTTAATGTGCTCATCAAGTCAAAACAGGTGCCAAAGAAACTATATACATTTACACGGTCCTCTGGGCCTCAGCCTCCCTCCTGTTACCAGCAATGTAACAAAGAAAAAGAAAAGCAAAGTGGCTGCCTTCCGTCCCAGGCCTCAATAAATAGATTAAGCCCCTCCTCTTAGGCTCAATTATCCCTAATTTCCCCACAAATCAGTTTTATCTAAATATTATTACGTCTACACACAATCAGAATCAATATACAAAAAAACACATACATTTTACATTTTCATTCCTCTTTACAGATTCATGGAATTCTTCATTTGAAACCAACTTTTAACCACAAAATAAAAAAATAAAAAATAAAAACGGACAAACCTTTAGTGAGTCACGTGTTGGCAACATCACTCTGCATACTGACTAGGGGTGTAAGTCACACTCATCATGGCGATTCTATTCAGTATCGATTTCCTGACCCAATGATTTGACTATTTTCGATACTTAATTTGTAATTTTTTTTTTTACCTTACAGGCTAGACAATGTTTTAAGTTTGAAATAAATCAATGAAAGCTGTAATATCATTATGCATTTTATTTGAGAAACAACAGCAAATAACAGAAGTAGCAAAGCTGTGCTCCATCTATGCCTATGAAAACCCCATTCACTGAAAAATACTGATGCCTCTGTGCTATAGATTCTGAAAGGCCTTGCATCACAAAACAAAAAATACTGAGAGGGTAGTGGCTAAAAGAAGCGAGGTAGGAGGACAAAATAGGTTTAGCGCCACCGCAGCACGGGAGTCAGAATTACATTTATTTTTTTTTATATTTTTATTTTATTTTATTCATTTTTTATTTTTTCCTACTTGCTTTGATTCTGTTTTATCTTCCTGTATTTTAATCATGTAAAGCACTTTGCATTGTCTTTGTACTGAATTGTGCTATACAAATAAATTTGCCTTGCCTTGCCTTACATCCAGGAGCAAATGAATAAAAATAAACGCGATCATCGGCTGTTGAATCAATGCATGAATACAAAACGATTATTATTTACACCACTAATACTGACAAACCTGGGATTTTAACCGTCGACTGGACGTTGTTTCGGGTTTGAACCCAGCAATGGCGCCAACAGACATGACACAAACACACACACACACACACACACACACACAGTAAACCCCACTGAAATATTTAGTATGCACCCTCAATACACCAGCAGGTAACTAGGCAGCACTACTGTGTGTTTTGTTGATGAAATGCAACTATAGTTAGCAAAAGCATAGCTTTACGGGGATGTTTGTGAGCATGCAAAGTCAGCAAAGTCAGATTGTGAAGAATCCGCTTCAGTGACGAAGCGGATTCTTCACAATCAACAAAAAAATATATTTTAAACCTACATATGAGGATTCAGTTAAATTTTATTCATTGCTGAAAATAACAGTTTTCAGTATAGATAACATTAACTAACAACACTCGTTGTCTCCCAGTGCTTCTAAAAATAATTTTCATTTCTGTTCACCAGATATCATGTTGGACCTTGCTTTGCATAAATTACCAAATAAGTGAGGCTGTGAATCTTCACGAGATTTACTTGCCAATCCTGTCAAGGCTGTGGTTATCTATTTTGGGTGACACTTTATCCATCCACTAAATGTTCTTACAAGATTCTGATTCTTGCTGAATTATCCTTTTTTTTGTAATTGAATTTGGAAAGGAATAAAAAAAATAACAAGCAAAAAAACAGCTATAATATTTATCTAACAATATATATTTATCCAGCAGAATTCAAAGTGACTCACCAAGACAGTGAAGACATCAGTCCAGCTTCTTCTAAGGGAATGATGATCAGGTCACAAATTCAAACAAATCTCAGATTCAGGAAAAAACAGATTTCTGTTGAGAGAAAAAACAACAATAGAGACTCAGGTAAGTGACATTAGGACGGTTTCTGGTGCACTGAAAAAAATAGTACAAACAGGCTAATTTGTGCATTTGATGGCTGATTAATCAGTGCAGGAAAAAAAAGCAATATTGAGCCAAAAATCAACCCAAAGACATCGGAAGCACATTTAAGGGTTAGACTGAGGCCAATAATCTGTGTCAGCCTAAAAATCTCCGTACCAGTCAATTTCTGAAATAAAATATATCTGATTCCAGGATGAACTGTAAGCCAATCATTTTTTTAAGCCAATCATTTTTTTTCTGACCAAGACACCACGTCTCCAACCTGCACCAAACACATTTACCTCATGCTTGTGCACAATCCTCTGAAGCAAACTTTCATGTATTTAACAGTCACAGATAAAGAAAGTAACACACAGCTATGACCTGCTAATGAGAAACTGAAAAGTTAACTGTCTAGAAAAACCAAAACCAGCTGGAGATAGGCACCAGCACCCCTCGCGACCTCGCTTGGGATACAGAAAATAAATGGATGGATAGATTAACATTGTTCCATTGTCCATTGTTTAAGACAAGGAAACCATATGTGTGCATTGATATTTAGTGAGAGGAACCTAAACACAGTTCACCAAATCAAAATAATCACAGAGATGAACCAGAGATGGTGGTGGACCTAATAAACAGCTGACCTAATGGAAAACAGATTCCACAAGCCTCATGACCGACCCAGGAACAATAGAATTACATTTTTATAGAGAATTTAGCTTTAAAGGGCAAAATAATCTTTACATATGCTCAGTGTACACATCTTATAGTACAGGCAATACCCAACACTGTAAGAAGGCCTTGACAGCTTCTGTATAATTCAACAACCACTTTAACCTTCATGCATTAATTTCCCCTCCGCTGTAACTTATTTAAATAATGTTGGGTGGCTTTCTGCTGACGTTTCTGCTCCTAACTGTGATCCAGCTCAAGTCCCAATGAGTCTCATGGAGAACAGCTATTTTCTATTTAATGCAATCAGGACTTAAAGTGCCAATTAAGGAGAAGAATATTAGCATAAATGACATGAAAATATTCAAGGAGGGTCAAGTATCACAGCAAGGATGTGGGCTGATCGAGTGTGTACTGCTGTCTGGTTATACTTGGCAGAACTGAGTTCAATAGCTGAACATTTAAATGGGAATGTAGAGATAAATGGAAGTAGTCAGACTGATGGGCAGCGTCCTCCTCAGAGACAGCTGCAGGATCAGTAATCCATACTGATTAAACAGTACACCTCCTGTCTGTGGAACAGACAGATACTGGAGCAGCAACGCAACACAAACAAGGCTGAGAAGAAGAGAACATCGACTTTATTTACCACAATATACAAGTTTGATCAGGTTTTAGGACAGTTTTTTCCTACATCTTTGTAGATTCTAATTCCCAATATTGATTGATGAACAGAAGAATATAAATATAAATATTCAACAAATGATGGACACACAAGCAGACCCTGAAAGTATGGATGAATGAATGGTTGGACAAAATATTTGATCTGGCGTGATGGAGCTTAGATGATAAGACCAAAACTTATATCACCATACATTTCATAGTTAGAAAAAATAAAAGCCCAATAAACAACTGCCAAGATTGCTCACAGCAGACACCTGTACAAACATATCCCAATTATTGTTGCCATGTCTATAAAACTGCAACATAGCATTTAAAAAAATAAAAAAAACCAAAACCATTTAAACCCCAGAATGTCAGTCACTGACAAATGTAATCATAGACTGTAATATATGTTGGAATATCAGAAATGTGTTTTTAAGAGTCGTATCATTAAAAAATTATTAAACTATATTGTGATGAATGAATGAATGAATGAATGAATGAATGAATGAATGAATGAATGAATGAATGAATAGGAATTTATTTCCATTTTTTTAGTCAAACAACAATAAATGAATCACACAAAAGATTCTACTTAACATCAACCAAACCAAACACCAATTTTCAAACCAGCTAAATTCACCTGAACATAAATGTATACAAAACTCTCCACCCAAAAAAACATGTCGGTATATCCAGCCAGAGAAATGAAATCGATCTGAAAAGCAGTATGAAGAAGTAAAACTTATTTTTCATTTTGAAATATATCGATATTGAAATACTTTGTCTTTTTTGTCCCATTTGTCATATATATCTTGGTCTTGTGATAGACAATTTAATCTGGATGTAAGCTGCTTCTTGCTCACTAACCACTGGAGGCTGGCACCAATAACTCACCAATGGGAATAAAATGGAGTGAGTCAGAGGATGGATGGATGGATGGATGGATGGATGGATGGATGGATGGATGGATGGATGGATGGATGGATGGATGGATGGATGGATGACGCCTCCCTCAAGTAATTCAGCCCCCCCGTAATTGACATTTATGCACGATTTTTGCACGCCTCGTATCACTTTACTTGGATTTATCACTTTATTTGGATTTAGTTTTTACATATGCATAGATATACGTACAGATATATATACAGAAGAGCTATATGTGTATATATTTTATCTCTTTTTACTCTTATTTTTTTTTAATCTTTATTATATTGTATAGTTGGATGTGCGTATATATTATATAAAACTGTAACTGGAGCGTGTAACAAAAGTAATTTCCCTCTGGGATTATTAAAGTATTTCTGATTCTGATGGACATTATACAGTAGGATTGATAGATGAAAGAATGGATGGGTGGATGGATGATTCTTTGCGTTTTCTATAGACATTTAACTGGTTCCTTCACTCATTTTATGATTATTCAAAATTATTTTGATATTCCTCTGCCTCTTCAGTTTCCCTAAATCTTTATTCTCATGTCTTTAGACAATATGTTTTGTTGTTTTTGTAATGTTTCTTGCCGTCCTTGCTTCCCCTTTGTGAACAGCTTTTTTTTCCCATTCCCCCCGTTTACGGTTTTAAATCAATTGTAATTTCATACAGAAGCTGTGCTTCTTTCAAAGAGTCATGTGCAAAGGAAATTGGTATGAGAAATCTATAGGAATAAACCAATATTTTTCTAAAACCTGGAAACAAATGGATTAATAATCTTACACTCTGCAGCCTAGGAATTTAGAAAGCACATATAAAGAATGACAAAAAATATGCTAAATGGTTCGTGTATTTGCATTTAGGCTGTTATGCCTTAGCGTCATGGGATAAATATGAACATGGGATAGAATGTGAAATATTAACTGTTTTCAGACTGTAGGTGAAATAATCCAAATAGATGGAACACAGAACCTCCTCTGCCTTTTAATAACTATTTTTTTCATACACTAATAAAATAATCTGAGCTTAGCATTAAAGATAATTAAAAAATAAAAAAAAAACTTTGAAATCCTAAGTCCTTTGAGTGTAAACCAATTAAGAATACTTAATTTCCTTAAACATGGTGCAAACGGTAATCCTAGATCTAAGGAGCCTTAGAAAAAACCCTCTAGTGAAGCTGCAGATTCTCTGGAAGAACAAACTTTGGAAGAACAAACTGAGCTTTAAATCTACAGTTTAAAAAGAATCTTAAACAACACAAACATCCCCAAAACAAAGAGAAGAACGTCGGGAATGAAAGAAAGCAAAAAATAAAAACCCTGAATACAGGACCACCTGCTGATATAGTTTAGAATTTGACAAATGGCTGTCATGTTTTCTGTCAGCTGTTTTCACACTATCACTCTTTTGCTTTATATCTCTCTTAGCGTGAGCGACAGCTCTGAGGCTGAGAGCGAGTCTGGCTATCACCCAAACAAGGTAATATTTCACAGGGGACGGATGTCTTTGCCATCCCCTGCGGCTGGTTGAAAACACAAACTGGGTCAATAAACTGATTGGCATGAGGCTCTGACTCACGAGTCACGTCTCACTCTGACAAATCTATCAGGACTCACCACAGACTGAAACTAAACGCTGGCATGCTAATTTACATCCCTGCAACGGAAGCTGGAAGTTGTCATCAAGATAAAAATGTAATCTACCTTTGTATAGGACCAATAAAAAATATGATATAACTAAATATCATGACAGATCCATCTTTAGCCTTGTACCAGCTTTCCACCTTTATCAAGTATATCTCATTATCATCAATATAACTAGAAACCAGGACTTCTTGCTGTTTGGTTTTCTAGAGAAAACAGGTTAGGTAACAACACCGTGGTGAAGGTAAATCTGTCTATTGAGTGGAAAATTAGAAATCTACTTTTTCTTCCTGGGGAAAAAGATTATTTAACTGTGAAAAATGTCAAAGACAGCAGTCGATTTTTCCAGGAAACAATGTTGACAGCAGAGTCACCCCAAAGCCAGGGCATGTAATGCTCGGTAAAAGTGCAAAAAACCCAAGATCTTCACCTCAAACTCAATGTGTTAAAGGTTATGACAAGAAAATAAACAGAACAAGTCAGCATTAGTTGAATATGGCAGCAACTTAGGATGCAAAGCTGCATTTTGAAACAATCCCCCCAAAATTGGAACAATTTAGACAGTTTAGACCCAAGCAAATATGTTTGGCCAAAATGTTTTTTCGTGCAAAAAGGAATAAAATTTAGCATTTCAACATTAGGCATTGTTAAAGTCAGCCCAAAAAAAGAAACTAGCAGGAAGAACAAGACTTTATCGATGACAGTGGAGAAAACAGAGAGATGCCCAAACATTGTAATTCCATATCAGGAGTTTGAGAAACTCAGAGGAATCTTCGCTAGAGATAATTTTAAACCCAACAACATATTCAGACAAAAACTTGTTTGTCTGAATAAAGCAAAGATTAGTTTAAAAGACAGTGAAAATGAAATGATTTATGTCTACATTTGGTTGAAAAGTGAAAGAAAAGTGAAAAAAAAACAGGGTTGCAACATCTTTTCAATGTCTATTATTGACTGTAATGGAACAAAATCAGACCGACCAAACAGATTCGCCTTTTTAAACAATAATTTCTGGACTAAATCAAGACTATGATGGATTGACCAAATTTAGCCTAAAAACCAATGTCTAAATGACGTCTGGTGTTTCAGGGGCGACACCACAACCAAAGCTGAGCTGGGCTTTGCATGTGGTCGAGTGTAGCGAGGATTGCTCGGACTCCGACACTGGAGAAACCAAACAGCTACAGAAATAATTTCACATCAAGAGACAAGGAGACACTTTGAAAATCATCTTCGACCTTGGACAGAAAGGAAAGATGGCTTTAAAGCAGGGTGAGGAAGCCATCTTTAGTAAAAGGTAGATGCCAGTGGGTAGGGTTGAGGTTTTAATTCCCAGGAATATATAACTCAACTAACTTCAAAAGAAAAACAAATACAAAACAACCCAGGAGAACGATGGGTGCATCATTGATTTGCATCTGACTTAAAAATATCAGGTTGCTCTAGCAGGAACCACCTTAATTGACAAAGACTCCTAAATGGTGCTAATAAGTTTTAGAAAAACTGAGACGAAATCCGGTTTCCTCGAAATTAAGCCTTTTTTATGGCTACCTTGACCCTGGATGAGTGAGAATTTCCAAAGTAAGAGACAAATCTATAATAGAATAGCTCAAAAACAAACAAATGAAACTGTGTCCCAATCGAAGCCCGGACCTGAACAATGGTCTTAAAAATCTCAATGAAGGAGAGTGATGCAGTGATGCAGTCATTCAGAGGACGACTGCTTGGGGTCACTGGTGCTACAATCTGTTGAATCCCTGTACAGAATGGACCTTAATGCCCTGCACCTAAACTGCTGCAATATGCCGTAACTTTGCTGTGATCCCATCACGTCAAAGGCTTCAGAGCTGTGGGCTGGAATTGTTATTCTCCTGGTATCTTCTCAGCTTCACACACACACGTCCAGGGGAGGGGAAACACTCACTGGTTGTGAAACAAGAACAAGTCCTCTGTGACATAAAAGGACTTCAAATGGACATTTCCCTGAAGAGGAAGCTAATTTTCCTCTTAAAGCGAGATTTCAATAGCCCCTCTCTCAGATGATGTTCTCAAATGCTGCCAAAATGATATGCTTTGATATTTCCGCATGCCTTGTCCCCTGCTGGCTGGTTTGCTGTCTTTAGAGGCAGTTTGGAGTCTGACAGCTGTGTCGAGACAACAGAAGCTCCTCCAGCAAAGCCCTGCAGCTTTTCAAGATGCACATGAAAACCTGAAACAGAAACAAAAGCTGTCCACCAGCAATTACATGAACCAGTTTACACAAAACCTGCCACAACATGTCTCTTGCACTCATTTGTTCATGTAGAGGAGAAATCGAGAACTCTTCTGCATCCTATCGACACTCACTTAAGATAATGAGCCCTGCCGGGGAGTATATAGACTGCAGAGCGAGTCGCCAAGCTTCTGCACGCCGGAGAATTTGCAGTCAAGGCAGATAAAAAAGGATTTAGCAAAGGACCCGGGGTGGCAATTTGTCAGGATTAAAGCTGGACGGCGAGTTGATGCGACGGCATCAGGTGTTGTTCATTATTGCACAAGGTTGCCAAGGAGCCGCCGTTTTGTTCTGCGAGCATGTCCAGGTCATCCCTGCTTCTAATCCTGCGTTAATCCCCCGCAGTGGGAAGGACAGGCCAGATAAATGCTGCAGCATTTTGCATCTTTCAATGAGAAGATGACTGGATGAATGATTGACAGGAGGAAGGAGGAGAAAATGATGGGCTTTTAGCTTTTAAGCCTTCCGGCTGGAACCCAAACTATCATTTATTTCCAATTAATTTGCAAAATCATGAACACATCCTGAGCTTTTAGAAACATAATAACAGAAAACATCCAGAAACATTTTGAATTGGATAAAACACTGCTATTTAAAGAGTCAGTTTTTCTAATGGCCGGTTTAATTAGACTTAAATGTAAGTAATGGCTTCAGACCTGAGCTGAAACAAAGTCATTAATCAGAGGCTTCCAAGAGTGAAATCAGTCATTATCCAGAAAATGTTGGCGAACATTAACAACTTCTAGTGTTGCACATAAAATACAGATTTTTGTCAGAGATATTTTGGTCTTTTTTGTGCCAATGTCCAACATCTATGTACTGTAACCATTGAAAAACTGTTTAGCATAAAAGGTAACACTTGAAAACAAACATTCAGGGATGCAATGTGCAACCTGAGCAGGTTTTTGTTCCAACAGTGTCCCAACTTTCTAGATGTTAAAAAAAAAAACTTTTCATTAAACTGCAGTTCTGACACATTTCTAATGTTTTGTTGTGTTCTGTAACATAAAAATGAAAAATACTTCTCAGATGCTCAAGTGAACAGGCATTCTTTGTACCGGCTGATTCTCTACTTACTGTTTATTTCCAGATGTAGGGTCTAGATATATGAAGGAAAGGAAAATGTGAGGTTAACAGTAGAGACGTAAAAAAAAATTGTTGTGTTTGCTGGAAGCTGTGATGTTTTAAAGTCTATTAGGAGATCCAAAAGTTTAACACGTACATTCAGGGAAGAACTGCTGCTAAATCCAAAAAATGGAACCTACAGTACAAGTCAATACTGATGGTGATGTCTTAGGTATAATTAAACATGCCACCTTAAATATGGCTTTAAAAAAAGCTTTGTTTTGTAAAAAAAGAAAAATTCCCAGCTCTAGAAATAATTATATTGAATAGAAGTGCAACAACAATTTAATTTCCGATATGATACTCATGTTGCAGCTTTTAGTATTCATTGATACTGATATTGAACATCGATATTGATATCAGCATGATTTACAATTTTATTATTTATTTTATACTGTGGGATGATAAAAAAGAGGCTTGATCAGGAGATATTTCCCAAACAGAGAACAATACTTAACAATATCAGGCATGAGAACAATATAGGAGATTTTAAAGGCAGGCTGATATATTCCAACCACTGCAAAAACAATCTAGAAATGAGTACAAATGTCTTAAATTAAGTGTACTTAGCCTTAATTTGAGTAGGTGATCTGCCAATGGGATGAGCATTTTTACTCTTAAAATAAGATAATTAGATAAAAATCACTTGAAATAAGACAATGAACTTGTTTTTTTCTTATTTTAAATGTAAATGGTCTTGTTCCATTGGCAAAGTGTCTCACTTACCTCCTCAATTCAAGAACAATTGCACTTATTTTAAGAAAAATGGACTTATCTAGAGTTTTTCCAATGTAGAAAAAGGGTTAAATGACCAGAAAGAATGATTCCAAAAAAAAAGTTTAACATGTGCAGTATGTTAAATTTTGATTTCTTGAGAATTAGGAGACAAAACACAATAAATTCAAATAAACTGTGCTTCAAAGTTATGAAGGTATCATGCTGTAGGGTCATTCTGCTATTCATTTTTCAATGTAAACTTATCACAAGCAATGTCATTAAATATAAACAAAGACTGATGATTATTGAATAATTGAGAAATGCCTAATTTACAGAGACAGACGAGTCTCTGTGATGGACTTCACTTCTACCAAAGAAAGCACCACTGGGACGCCATCCCTGACAGACCTGTGATTACCCCCCGCAGCATCATCTCTCTCCTTGAAGCTCTTTGCACAGGAGGCAGGAGCAGTGCCTCTGAGAGAACTGGACAAAGAAAGAAATGTCAAACACTAAAAACACAAACGCTGTACAAACACAGCTGCCATGTCTGACCTTCAGGAACATCTCTCGGGGCCAAACATGGCTACATTTGCTCGATGCTTTCAAGGTATCGCTAATGGAATTTCCTAACAATGCGACTCATCTGTGAGCCCTGAGTTGGACGGCTGCAGGAAACAAGCAGTTCCCCGAAAGGCACCAAAGCTGCAGCTAATGGTACAAAGAAGGACGCACTGCCCTTCAACCTGCAGATGTTAGAGGACACGCCCACACAATGCAAAGAAAGCTTTGAGTTTCATTCACATTATTCCCAACGGCGTCAAAAATACCTGCTCAGTGGTTCACTAATAGACAAGATGAACATTGAAAGTCCTTTGTCCTGGATTCTCTCTGCATGAATTTCAAGTGGTTATCCAGAAACAAATTTTCTCTCAAAAATAATAGCAGCAATAATAAAAGAATAAATATAGAAATAAAAAAAGTTGAATAAAATAACAGGGGTTTATAAATAAAGCTAAATGATGAATCCAACTGTCAACCAATTCAATGGTTGAAAAACATACATATTCAATCAAATACAAGTAATATGGTGTTGCTGTGCTCACATGATTATTAGCATAGGTCACTGTTTTAAAGGCATTTCTAGTTTCAAAGGTACCTGAATGCAACATCTGGTATTATTAGGGTCAGACATAACACACACACATACTCGTTCTGCCATCTTAGTGAGGACCATGTGTTGACTACAACTGACTTCCATTGATTTTCAGTCATTTTCCACCCTTTCTATGCCCTAACCATAAAACTAACCCTAAACCTAACCATTACCAATGCATACCTCACCCTAACCCTAACCTAATTGACACCTTAGCCCTAAACCTAACCGTTAGGAAGATAACATGTGAGGACTGTCAAAATGTCCTCACTTTGCAACAACTGGTCCTCAATTTGATGGTGAAATTGGAAAAAATGGTCCTCACTCTGAGGGCTAGACAGGGCCACACACACACACACACACATAGGGTTTAACAATTTGAGGCAAAAAATAACAAAGTCTGAAATAATAAAAAAAAATAAAATAAATAACCTTAAATAATTTTTAAACCTCTAGCTTCTGTTTTTTTTTCCAAGTTTAAAAAATGGTTTTGTTGGTTTGGTTGACCCCCTAAAATGGTTTTTCTTTTTTTTTTTTTTTCAGTCACACAAAAACTAAGGATTATGCTGTCTATTTTTAAAAAAAATCCAAGCATTATGTTATCAAAAAATGTAAAAAGAAAAAGAACAAATATTATGGCAACAACAGGAAACATTTAATTTGAACATTTCGACTTGATTAGATTTAAAATTGCTTTAATTTGACCATGTAGTTTGATTTCTGATAAGAAATTAAGTGAACATTTCTTTAAAAAAAGTAATGCAAATGCAAAATGATCAATTCTGAGCAAAAAGGATGTATTTATTTGCTTTTATTGTCATTATTTTTAGAAAAAAGGATATAAATGATACTCATACCTTCTTAACAGTCTTTATTTGCATTACAGCAGTCAGTGGTTGTTGTAATTGTTGAGCAGCTTTATGCAAGTCTCCATAATATTTCAAGGACATAATTAGTGCTGAGGTCATAATGTCTGAGGTTGGAAAATCTCATTAATCTCATTATCACCCTAGTCTTTATCTCCTCTCACAGATTACTATTGGAATCAGGATTGGACTCCTGCTGAGCTTCTCCAAAGTTTTACTTACAGATGGCAGATTTGAATATTAACGCTCATAAAAATGTTGTAATTTCCCTGCCCAGCCACTAGGAAGCAGCAGTATGTTCATTGAAACCCAAGAACACGCATGCACAGAAAACACATCCTGCCAAATTTCTACTGATTAGAATCATAATACATATGTGCCTATTGCGTCATCATTCTGCCTAAAGTTCACACACGTAATTAATACTCCTACAGGCAGATTTCATTCATAATGATGCTCATAAACTGCTTCTCAGGTGCACGTTTAACATTTTACATGTGCAAATAGAGCATAACTGGGCCCCAATATATTACCTGAGTGTTTGTTACTTATCTGCTCACGTGTGGGTCGATTTCCCCGTGCATGCAGCCTCCCTCCTCTTCCAGTATGGACCTGTTTCTGTGCGCACCTTTTAACTTTTGATTCGATTGGCTACTTTTCAGGAAATCTCGCATCTTGAGGCTGGATTCTTCTCACTAAAAGCAAAGCAACTTCAAAAAGTTCCATCAAATAGCCCAATAGTCTCTATTGGCCCAAATGTTAACCAGAAACGGGAAGAAGGTTTACACTGGTTAACTTGGCAGCACGTCATGTCAAGATACAGGACTTGATTAAAAGCAGCCAATCACAGGCGAGGTGCTTTGTCTGGTGGTTAACACCTTCAAAGTGACATACGTTGACAGAAGCTCACCAAAACAGATAATACACCAGAAATAGGGAGGCTGTATGCACGTGGAAATCAAACTATACACGAGTAGAAAAGGAATAAGCACTTGTGTGTGATATATTGGGGCACGTTGGACTCTATTTGTGAATATAACATGTTAAAATTGAGTACTAGTTTATGAGTTTATAATTACCCCCCTTTTTCTTTAGATCTTTGCTCCATGTTGGAGGTGATGTTGATGTCTGCCCTTAATATCAGACTGACCAGCTGTTTGGCTATTCTTCCAAACCTTGGTCACCTGTACTTTCAAAGCTGGCTCTTTGTCCGCCGGCAGGGAGGGAGCGCAGATGTTCACCTGCCTGAAGGCACTAAAGATGAGTCAATGACAGAGTCTGAAGGTTGCAGGGTTCACATTTCTAAGCCCTTCTCTCACATTTACGTGCAAATAAGGAGGTACATGGGGTAGAACACTGTTTCTAGAGCCGTTCTGCTCATTAGAAGTCTGCTCAAAAAGTGAGAGTAGTGTCAGTATGCGGACAAATATCAGTTTAACCACCCACTACACTGGTGAGAACCCTGCATTACAAAAGTTATACCTTTTTTAAATCATGAGGTTTACAGAAAAAATACGCCATTGTGGAGAAAGTGAACAATAGAAACGCAACAAGTGTTTTTCCCTTATAACCAATAAAGGTCGTCCTGTGGACAGTGTCTGAAGCAACATTAGGTATATGAAACATCAAATTTCGTACAGGTGTTTATTGAGGCTGCTTTAAGGAGCATTGTGCAAGATTAAAGGTTTAGTTTTCTGACCCATACACAACTTATCGAGTAAAAAGGAAAATGTCTTTTTACCATAATTGCCTCGATAGGCTCAAGTAGCAAGTTCCAGAGCATTGATGTGATGCGCTGACGTCTCGCTCATCTGTGTACTTCTATGAGCCTCTGCCACTATCGCATCAGCAAGAGGACGAGGGTGACTGTTTTTGAACAGATGAATGGATTACAAATCGATTAAAAAAGACCAGCTAAAACTGCATCTCAAGTCCCATCGCACACTGCGCAACATAATACGAAAATGTTTGTCTAGTGTCACGAAAAATGCCAACCTGGAGTCTGTTTGGAGAAGAAATAAGATAAGAGGAAATATTTGGTGGGCTTTAAACAAGGAGGGACCTCAGATCTGGTAATGTCCTGGAAATGAAAAGGGGCCTGCATTTGTCCCTCTTTACACAAGAAATGCTGTGACAGAAATCCCATATTTATAAAAACAAAAAAAGACGACATATGTGTTCTGCCATTCACTAGAGCAAGCAGAACAATGGTGTCATTTTAACATGTTCCCAGAGGGGGCGAACATCTGCAAAAAACGGAAGTTGCCCACCAATCGACATGCCACCACTACCGCAATAAAATATTATCCAGAAATTATGTTAATATGTGAAAAATGATTTGCTAAAGGGAGCTTTAGTACCAACAGCTGCACAGGATCAGGGTTTTTTTTTACATCTTACCATCAAACCTGAGTGTCTGACAGCAGCACAGGTGTGCACAGAAAAACTGAGCTACAGTAACACCTGCTGAGGCAGTTTTGCACGGTAACCTAAATGTTAATGATTTCAGCAGTTAGTGAGAAAAATTGACAGGATAACAAGCTCCGACGACGCCCGCAGAGTTAATCAATGCCAGCGACACCAGGATGAGATGGCTGTAAAGTAGCAGACATACACACAGAGGAACAGTGAATGAAGAGCACAACGCAGAGTCAGCAGGCAGGGGCAGAAAAGCCTGCGGCCACGGGGAAATAAGCTGTTTTACAGGGGTCGATGTTGTCTGAACTGCTGCAAATCATCTGTGCACATAAAAAAGAATAAAAAAAAATAAAGAAAAAACCTCCACAAATACAAGCAGATGGGAGAGTCAGTGTGCTACAGAGGTCATAAATCAGCTGCTTGGCATCGGCTGTCAGGACAGCAGCCGTGTTTCAGTCAGCAGGGCCAAGATAAAGCTGACAGCAACAAAACAGACAAAAACACACGGATCAAGCTTTCAGGTGGAGAAAACGCACATGGCTGTAAACAAGTCAGTCACAATGACATCAGGAATCCATGCTCCTCAGAACATGACTGGTTATTATACCAACAGACTCCTGGAGCCTTCAGCTAATTTGTTTCTAACAGCGTTATCTTGAAAACGGTCACAGATGACGCTCTAGTGGGAGATTTTTTATCTGTTTGACATAGACAAAGTTTAGTAAGATTGATTATGTTGCACACAGCTGACTAAAAGCTCTTATCATTGCATAAAGAAGATGGGGTCCGATTCCACGAACCACAGGCCGTACACTGTCTCTGGTATGTCGTTACAAGGTCAACCCAAACAAATGACAGTACTTGAGTCTGTTTAAAGCCCTTCACAGTATAGAGAGCACTCTCTTTAGGGGGTCAAATATTACATTTTGTCAACAGACTTTTGTAGTTCTAGCAGTTTTAGATTTCTCTGCTGCATTGGACACTGTTCACCACAGCTTTTTGATTGCTCGTCTTGAGCACTATGCAGGCCTTCAGATCACTACTGTCAGTCGGCTTTGGCTGTAAGACCTTATGTGTAAAAATTGTCGACTGTATGTCTTCAACAGCTCCTCTTCCATTTGGAGTTCCTCAGGGCTCAATCCTCGGCCCACTTTTATTTTTCCTTTACCTACTCCCCCTTGGCTCTGTTTTTAGGACACATTTCATTTCACTGCTATGCTAATGACTGCCACTTATATTTCCACTTTGGCTTTTATTATCTTCACCCAATAGCAAAGGTGAAATTCTAGCAAGACCTGACCTGGAGAAATTAGTCCATGCCTTTATCACAGCTCATTCCCATGCTAGCGTCCCTTCACTGGCTCCCTGTGCACCACATAATGCATTTAAAATATTTTATTTGTTTTTAAATGTTTGAACAATCTTGATCACCCCTAAATTAACAAGTTTCTTCAGCCGTACTGACCACCCAGATCTCTTAGATGATCTGCTGCTTCAACAGCCCCTAAAACTAGGCAGAAGCTTAAAGCTGACGGGGCATTCTCAATCTTTTCCTCCACTTTATGGAACAATTTACCTTTGAGTATCTGACAGGCCTCCTCTTTTCATGTTTTATAAACTACTCTAAAACCACATTTTTATTCATTGCCTTTTAACACACTGTGATCTTATTTTGCATGCACAGCTGTGAACCAGGTTGGTATATTTGTTGTGTTTAGTGTTATAAGTTATTATTTTAACATATTTTCTCATTTAACAGCACTTGGCTCCTGCAATTTTTTATACGTGCTATATAATAAAGTTCATTTATTGGTTGTTAATTGAGTATTAATGCTTCTGCCGTGTTAAACATATTTTGGCCAATTCTCAAAATCACAGATAAGAAAAAGGTGAACAATTGAACAAGACAAAAAAAGCTATTTTAATAGGAGATGGAGAGGAATAAAACTTATAAACATAACACCACTCATATGGCCTCTATTTAAAAAAAAACAAGCTGTTAAACAAGTACTTCAGTGGAGGACTATAACGCTTTAACATAATTAATTCAAATGGGTTTTTTTTAATCACAGAGCCAAAATGGTAGCAAGCTCTGATTTAGTGAATGCTGGAAACGTCTCTCCTTCTTTTTCCAGTTTGCTGTCGAGTTTGATCTAATTGGTCCAGCAGAGAGTGAGCAGCCACACAGTAGATTACCACATCTACAGGAGGCTCTGACATTTATTCTAGAGACAGGAAGACATCCTTCCATTCACTCACAGTTGCCAATAGCCCATCAGGTGAATGCCAGAGTCTGAAGATGTGTTGGTTTTCTCCTGACTAGCGGGAACATCAAGAACCTCCTGGTGCAGCGGCTGCTGTCAATATGCTGACAGTGTTTAGAACAGTGTCGGACAGATCCAGGAGTGTTTGAGGAGGCCTGTGTATGGAGGGACATTTGCTCTCTTATTTTTGCAAGCAAATAAAACGATGTGTAAATGGAAATTAGAAACAATAAGATGATGTGTGCTGAATTTTCCTATAGATTTTGTTTAAAAAAAATATATATAAATATATATATACAGACACACAGACACACACACATACATACATATGATCAAAATGCAAAATCTACAAAAACAGACCCCTTATGTATTATTCAAATTCTACTGTAGATTTTGATTTCTGTATTCCTTATTTTTATTTTTTTTCAATTTACAAATCAACTGAGTCTTGTTTTTACACCATTTTCTCCATTAACACCTTTGTTTATGGATGTTGGAGCTTGGCCTATTTTTCAGAGTAGTCTTTTTCTCTGACTGTGACTGGCTGGATCTGCTCTCTACATCTTCTGACATGGGAGCTGGCTCAGAGCTCGTCTGCCTGGCTGTGTGTTTCCTGGATAGGGCCAACTTTAACACTTGCTTTTTGTATCTCTGCTTCATACCTTTTTGTATCTCTGCTTCTGTCTCCTTGAACCCCAGTCGGCCTCAGCAGATGGCCGCTCACACTGAGCCTGGTTCTGCTGGAGGTTTCTTCCTGTTCAAAGGGAGTTTTTCCTCTCCACTGTCGCTACAAGCATGCTTGGTGTGAGGGATTGTCTACGAGTCAACGAGTCGATGCAATCAACTGGTTTTCCTTAGATTGAAAACCAACCTAACTGTTTCATCTGGTTGAATTGTTTCTCTAAAGTGCCATAAGATGACATTTGTTGTTGAAATAAGACAGCTTCACAACTGGATGTTTATTGAGAATTAAAGGTATAGAGGACAATCTTTTATTTCCAGGTGGATAATCAAGATGAATGGTTCTCCTAACTGTCAATCATTCTGGTGATACCTGCGCATACACACTTTCAGGAGTATATCAGTGGTGAGCTAGGGTTTCAAACAACTTTCTCACTTCGGTTATTTGAAAATGGCCAAGAGTTTTAAGAGAAAAAGTCTCTACGAAATGTATGAAAAGAAAGGAAAGGCCTAAGAAGAGGCAGATAAGTCCTGGAATAGTTTGCGAAGAGAGCTCTCCTCACAAAGCATTTGGGGATTCGCTGTCACAGTTGCCTGCGTCATCATAGGCTATTGCTACCCGACAGCAGTAACTACTAACAAAGATGGCACAGGCACTGCATGTTGGAGGAGCAGTTACATGACCAATGGGGAGTAAAAAGTAGTGATCATCTGTCCGAACGATAAGTTAACAGTTCACCACTATAAAGTCTCCACTCTATATAGTGAATGAGGGATTTAGGGGTTAGGGCAGACGTTCCGCCACAATAAGCTTGTATGAGCTATGAGAACAGCAACTTTTAAACAGGCGCTTGCCCTCGCACTCGTTTAATAGGAGTTCCCTCTCGGGAGCGGGTACAGGGTTGTGAATGTGCATTTTTTTTTTTAAGTGGAGAGGGCGGGACTGTTAAAGATCAGCAAAAATCCTCGACAATTCCTTTAGACATCCAACAACATGGAGGTGAAGCTCCTCAGACAGGGGAGAGGGAACAGTTTGTAAAATCATAAAAACCTAAACATTTCAGCAGAATGTAACGTGCATTTGATCAGCTCCCTACGTTAAAGTTACTTTTTCTACGAAACCAAAATTCACCTTACATATTACATCTTCACACAATTAAATATTTACTGTATAGATAAATCCTCCATAGGTCTTTTTCAAAAGATGCTTAGTTTAAACAGATATGTTGAACAAGTCAATTTTGAACTGAAACAGTCCTCTCAGCTACTTCCTTCTGCTATGAGAACATCTGCTGGTTTTTGGATGTTGTGTCATTGTTCTCTTTGTCTCTCTTGCAGAAGAGGTAAGTACTCTTTTGTTGCTTCCATGAGATGTTAGAAAGGTACGGCACCTATTTTAGTCTCCGCTTTGCATACAAATCCTCCTTTTGAGGAGATAATGCTGGCTGACATTTAAGCTGAAACCAGTGGTGGAGTGTTAGAGCCTCTAAATCACCGCTTGTTTGACACTCTTTTTATGGGCTTGCCATTAAAAATGGATTCCACTTCACAAAACATTGTCCGAAGGTGCTTATCATCAAGAGGAAGCTGTTTCAGCATATTGGGAAGAAACCTACTCATAGAAAAAAAACAGTATTTCGCAAACACCATGAAAATATAAACCTGCATAAAAATGTTCTTCTGCAGGATAACTTCCTAGACGCTTGAATAAATCGACCCTTTGGTTGCTTTATGCATTTTAATTTTCATTTTACCAGATATTTTCCACTGTCAGATCAGATAAGAGAGACCTCTTCTTGCAAAGAATATCTTAAAGAACCTTTATTTAAGAATAAGTCTCAAGTGAAATGCCAACCTTTGGGTATTCCTCCAATTGTGCAGCTTGGGGAAGACATTGTATCATTGACTGAACTATATCTACAATTTACATCAAACGTCCCAAAATATCAATATATATCCTGTGGCAAATAACCATTGTAGGTTGATTTATTGATTAATTACATTAGATAGATTAAAACTTTTTACTGAATTTAAAATATTAATAGAGTAATCAATGTGTGCATTCTTCACCGAAAATAGGAAATTGGGGAATTTTACTAAAAGAAAAATGGTAGACTGAAGGTCCATCACTTCAAACTGAGAAAGCACATGGTGACAGTGGACATACCGCCATACCAGGGCTGTTTTCTATGTAGGCCTGGGCGATTGTGTGATCATGATTAATGATAGTGACAAATTTCTGGTTCATTATGGTTATTAGCTGTGCATTTAGTCAATCACATATGGCCAAGTTGCGAGACACATATAACCCAGTAGTTGACAGTAATGCAATGCTATGTTGCAACCCACCATAATATTACCATGAAGAAGAAGAAGGTATCTATTCTACCCATCGCTCACTCTGCTTGGGTGAGAGGTAGGTAGAATAGATATTTTATATGTGGTGTTTGTTTTTATCTGAAAAAAACTTTCTAATTCAACTGCTTATGGTTTTAAACAAGAGTTCTGAACTGAATACTAATGCTCACTCAGCCTGACTGAATGATCCATGCTGTGTGTGTGTCCAGACTGCAGACCGCAGCAACATGAACATCCCCCCCCCACCGCTTCTCCCCCCCAACAG